>NC_067163.1:12901238-13163738 GCF_903995435.1 Acomys russatus | reverse complement strand
ACCCCTTGGGGGTGGGGCCATCTGCGCGGAGGGCGGCCCTTCTCTCCTTGAGTAATCCAATTTAGAAACTCTCACAGAAATGCCCAGAGGCTTGATTCCAGACTCTTCCAGATCCAATCATGCTGACAACTGATGTTAACTCAGTGGGCCACTCAGAAATACCCTCTCTCAAAGGTCAACGAGGCAAAGTCTTCAGGGTCTAGATTTTGAAAGGGAACTGATTAATGGTACCTAAGGGCTCTCAGCACACACTGATGTTGTTTTCCTGCAGAGAACAGCAGGCTGTTTATTGTAATGGAATACTGTGATGGAGGGGATCTCCTGCAAAGGATCCAGAAACAGCAGGGAGTGTTATTCAGCGAAGACCAGGTAAATCTACTCCCAACGTTCATGGAGTGTTAAAAGTTACAGTGTTCTAAACAGGAAACATGTTTCTGGCAGGAAGATCTGAATCATTAAAACTGTGGGCTAATATTCTTTTTAAATTTTTTTTTTTTTAATATTCTTGATATTTGAATTGAAATGGGATCTTTTGGGGGTTTTTTTGTTGTTGTTTTTGAGACAGGGTTTCTCAGTGTAGTCTTGGCTGTCCTGGACTCACTTTGTAGACGAGGCTGGCCTTGAACTCACAGCCATCCTCCTGATGCTGCCTCCCAAGTGCTGGGATTAAAGGTGTGCACTACCACACCTGCAAAATGGAATCTATTTTTGAGAATGATTTTTTGTTTTGTTTTGTTTGGTTTGGTTTTGTTTTGTTTTTTGAGACAAGGTCTCTCTGTGTAGCCTTGGCTGTCCTAGAGTCACTTTGTAGACCAGGCTGGCCTCAAACTCACAGCGATCTGCCTGCCTCTGCCTCCTGAGTGCTGGGATTAGAGGCATGTGCCACCACGTCCGGCTGAGAAGGATGCTTTTGTGTGAAAATATCTGTTGTTTATGTAGCTCATGTAGGGTGAGCTTCGTGGCTAAAACAGTCATGAGAACGGGGCCGGAGAGATGGCTTAGGGTGTCAAGAGCACTTGTTACTCTTTTTTCTTTTCTTTTTTTTTTTTTTTTTTTTTTTTTTTTTTTGGTTTTTGAGACAGGGTTTCTCTGTGTAGCCTTGGCCATCCTGGACTCACTTTGTAGACCAGGCTGGCCTCGAACTCACAACAATCTGCCTGCCTCTGCCTCCCAAGTGCTGGGATTAAAGGCGTGCGCCACCACGCCCAGCTCGCACTTGTTACTCTTGCAGAGGGCCTAGGTTGGGTTTCCAGCACATACATGGTGGCTCACAACCATCTTTAACTTTAGTTCGAGGTAACTCAATGCCCTCTTTTGACCTCCACATGTACCGAGCATGGTATACATACTTACATACATGCAGACAAAACATTCATATACATAAAATAAATAAATCTAAAATAAAACAATTAAGTATCGGGTGGGGCCAGAATGATGGCCCAGTGGATGGAGCTACCTGCCATTAAAGGTGATGCCCTGAGTTCAGTCCCCTGAACCCGTATGGTAGGGGAGGTCCTTGGACCTCCATCCACTCACCTTGGGTGTGTGTGTGTGTGTGTGTCACTCTTTCCACAAAGAAGTAATGCTCTCACTCTTGCAATTTGCAATTTTCAAATTTGGACTTGGGGAGAAGGCTCTGCCCTTCAAGGCCAGGCTCACAATCAAAAATATATGCAAAGGACCTGTAAGGTTAAAAAAGAGAGAGAGAGAGAGAGAGAGAGAGATAAAGAACCTCCAAAGAACTATTGAGTTTATTTAGTAATTGGCCTTCTTCTTCTTCTGGCTATGGGGCTGTCCTTAAGCGTGGTTTGTTTGTCCAGTGAGACTCCATTGGAGAAAACTAATTTTTCATTTGTAACTGGTTATCAACTGCAGATAGCATCTGGGTAACGGAAGGAGACGTGTGTGTACCTCTCTTAGCACAGGAATCCCATGGGGCCCAGATCTGTGCAGGCCCTGTCCACGCTGCCTCAGCCTCTGTGAGTTCACATATATGTTGGTCCTGCTGTGTTTAGAAGGCTTTGTTTTCTTGATGTCTTCCATCTCCTCTGGCTCCTACAAGCTGTCTGCCTCTGGAAACTTCTGTAGAGTTCCCTGAGCCCTGAAAGTGGGGAAGGGTTTGATAGAGACATCCTCTTCAGGACTGGGTATCTGAAGGTCTCTTACTCTCTGCACATTGTCTGACCCTGGACCTCTGTGTGTGTTCCCATCTGCTGCAGAAGGAAGCTTCTCTGATGATGCTTGAGCAAGGCACTGATCTATGAATATAGCGGGATGTGGTCAGGAGTCATTTTTGCTGCATCCCTTTAGCACATCAGTAGTATCTGGAAGCTGGGCGTGGTGGTGCAAGCACTCTGGGAGGCAGAGGCAGGTGGATCTCTGTGAGTTGAAGGCCAACCTGGTCTACAAAGCAAGTCTAGGACAGCCAAGGCTATACAGAGAAACTCTGTCTTGAAAAGCCAAAAAAAGGAAAAAAGAAAAAAAGAAAAAGAAAAAGAAAAAAGAAAACCACAAAAGAAAAACAAACAAACAAACAAACAAAAAACCTAGTAGTGTTTGGTTTTCCCCTAGGTCCCTGGCCTATCTGGTCTCAGATACTTGGCCACTGAAACAGTATCAAAGATGGGTTCCATCTCATGGACTGGGTCCCAAATCAAATCAGATATTGGTTGGTCACTCCCATAAGCTTTGTGCCACTATTGCACAATCATATCTCTTTTTAAAAATATATTTTATTGATTTATTCATATTACATCTCACTTATATCTGGACACTAGCCCAAGGGGCATGTCCCATGGATGTCTTCACATATCAGGAGAGTGGGACAGAGGGAAGGACATCCTATTGGGACTCTAGGTGAGAGAAGCATGGGAGAATGGGGAAATAGAAGGATCCAGAGGGTCCTAGAAACTTACAAGAAGAACGTTATGATGGGCAGATCTGGGCTCAGGAGTCCTGCTCAAACTATGGCACCAGCCAAGGACAATACATGCAGTAAACTTCGAATCCCTACCCAGATGTACAGTCATATCTTGCAAGTGGGTCACCACTGTAGATAGAAGAGAACCTGGTTGGTGTTTACCTTTCTCCTCTGGTGGCCTGCAGAGTCCCTTCCAGTTCTGTGATCACTAGGCCTTAGGGGTGAAGGCTCTAGGTAGGCACCAGTTCAACTTCTCCACGTACAATGAGTTGTATAGGTGTTGTCTTCTGCAACAGGGCCTTGCAGTCAGCTTGTGGATAACAACCAACAGCCTTGGCATAGCCTGGGTTGTTTTGGGATTCCCATGGGATCCCTTCGGCAAACAACTCAATTAGATACCCTGGAGAGAAGTCCAGTTGAGGCTCTCTCTCTCCCATTGTTTGGTGATTCCACTTAGATCGATGTAGTCATTTACATATGTATTTTAGGAAGCTTCTTCTGTATTGGGTTTCCATATGACCCCTCAAATGATCCTTAGTTTTAACTGTCCTTTGTAGTCTATCCCTTGATCCCCGCTGACCTCCTGCTCCCCATTTGAGCCCTCCATTTCAGTGCTCCCATCCATCTATAACTCTCTATTCCCTTTTCCCTTCCTAAGGAGATGCATTCCTGCCCTCTTAGTCCCTTGCTCTGTGTTTAACCTATGTGGTTAGAAGGATTGGAGCTTGATTATCAATGACTTAACAGCTGTGGTATAAGTGAATACATACCATATTTGTCTCTCGGGGTCTAAGTCACTTCACTCAGGATGATTTTCCCCTAGTTCCATCCATTTGCCTGTGAATTTCATTATTTCAATTTTTAAAATTGATGAGTAATATTCCATTGCGTAACTGCACCATGTTGTATCTATTCACCCATTGATGGACATTTAGGGGTTTTCTGGCTAATATGAATAGAGCAGCAATGAACATGGTTAAGTAAGTGTCTCTGTAGTTGGATATAGAGCCCTTTGGGTATATGCCCCAAATTGGTATAGCTGGATCTTGAGGTAGATCGATCCTCAACTTCTTCTGGAACCACCACACTGGTTTCCATAGTGCCTGTACAAACTCGCATTCCCAGGAGCAATGGTGAGTGTCCCCTTACTCCACACCCTCACCAGCATGAGCTGCCATTTCGTTTATTGACCTTGGCCATGCTGACTAGTCTGAAATGAAGTCTCAAAGTAGTTTTGACTTGCATTCCCCTTGAGACTAAGGATGTGTTGCATGTTTCCGTAAGTGTTTCTTAGCCATTTGAGTTTCCTCTTTTGAGAATTCTCTGTTTATATGAGTATCCTGTTTTAATTGAATTATGTTTTCTCGATGCCCAGTGTTTTGAGTTCTTTATATATTTCGGACATTAGCCCTCTGTTGGATGTGTAATTGGTAAAAATCATTTCCTGTTCTGTAGGCTGCCACTTTGTCTAAATGACAGGGTCCTTTGCCATGCAGAAGCTTTTTAGTTTCATGAAATTCTATTTATTAATTGTTGATCCTAGTGCCTGTGCTATCAGTGTTCTGTTTAGAAGGTCCTTTCCTGTGCCAACAAGCTCAAGATTCTTCCCCACTTTGTCTTCTATCAGATTATTCATTATATCTGGCCTTATGATGAAGTATTTAATCCGTTTGGAGTTGAGTTCTGTGCTGGGTGGTAAGTGTGGGATCTGTGTGTACACTTCTACAGTTAGCCATACAGCTGGACCAGGTGGTAAGTGTGGATCTGTGTGTACACTTCTACAGTTAGCCATACAGCTGACCAGGGCCAGCTGTCATTTACCAGTGTGTGTTTCCGGATTTTTTATCAAAAATCAGGTGACAATATGTGTGTCGACTTGTGTTTATGTCTTCAATTCTATTTCATTGACCAATGTGCCTATTTTTATGACAATGTCATGCAGTTTTTAGTTCTAAAACTCTGTAGTGAAATTTGAGAGAGCTGTGTAATATCTTCTTAGAGAGAAAAGGGCATAACTTTGAATGTATGAATGATTAAAGAATCAATAACTTTAGTTTCTATAAATTTAAACAAGCATTTTTCCATTCCCATATTATATATTAAATCTATATTTACAGAAATATATCCTTTCTTATCTAGGTATTATTTTGTTTTGTTTCTTTGTTTTGTTGAGACAAGGTTTCTCTGTGTAGCCTTGGCTGGCCTGGACTCACTTTGTAGATTAGGCTGGCCTTGAACTCACAGAGATCTGCCTGCCTCTGCTTCCCAGAGTGCCAGTATTAAAGGTGTGCACCACCACACCCTGCGTAATTTGCTGTATTTAATGAAAATGCTTCTTGTCATTAAATTTTAATTTTATTTTCTTTGGGAAAATTCTAAGATGTCACTTAAATCCCAATACCTAGAGTATAGACTTTCTTACGTTATTTTCTTCTTACTGTGTCTTTTGGCAGATAAGGAACCTGTGGGATTTTAGAGTATTTTAAGTGAATTTCTCTAAGTGTAGGACACATTTTATTAAAGTGATTTCCTATCCACTGTTGTAAAATACAACAGAGCTGGACATGGCAGCACAGGCTTATAATCTCCGTGTCTGGAGGTCGAGGCAGGAAGTCTGCCAGAAGTTTGAGGCCAGCTTGTGCTATATAGTGGATATAAAGCCAGCTAGGGCTATATCAAAAGACTCTGTCTCAGAAAACTAAAGAAATAACAAATAAGCAAATAGATAGATAGATAGATAGATAGATAGATGGCCACCCAGCCATGAGTGCCCCCATCTCTTCCAGGATTTTATTCTTTTCTTTCTACATACATATTTCACGTTGATACCAATGACCTTTCTGGGCTGTGAAATGGAAATAATGTGTTATAGCCACCAACTCCATTTCTATTATTGTTCCCTTCCTTGTGTGTGTGTCATCATGAAGCTGTCATGACCAGCAGACCGTTCAGTAGATTTGTTCTGCCCCCTCTGCAGATCCTGTGTTGGTTTGTACAGATTTCCCTAGGGCTGAAGCATATTCACGACAGGAGGATATTACACAGGGACATAAAATCACAGGTAAGAGCGCATACAGTTGTCCTAAGGCACAGTGAATTAATTTTCTTTCTTTCTTTCTTTCTTCTTCTTCTTCTTCTTTTTTTTTTTTTTTTTTTTTTTTTTTTTTTTTTTTCTGAGACAAGGTTTCTCTGCGTAACAGCCCTGGTTGGCCTGGACTCACTTTGTAGACCAGGCTAGCCTCAAACTTAGAAAAATCCACCAGCCTGTGCATCCTGAGTGCTGGGATTAAAGGCATGCACCACTTATGTCTGGATTTCAGAGTGACTTAATATATCAATCAACGTTAATACAACACAAGTCAAGCAGTCAAGTGCAGATGTGTTTCAGATTACTCTTTTTGAATGTGATTTTTCTTCACTTTTAGAATATTTTTCTTAGCAAAAATGGAATGGTTGCAAAGCTCGGGGACTTTGGAACAGCAAGGACACTGAATAAGTGAGTACTTGTAAAATTCAAGTTTTCTCTCTTTTCAAGATCGCCAAGGTGTTCATTTTGAGGCATCATGTATTAAGATAGTATACTTTTCATTATCTCCATAACTTTAGGTGACTATGACTACATCAAATCATTTAACTATCTATGGCTAAAACATCAATTGTCTGTGGGGGTTGAGAAATGATTTTTTTTTTTTTTTTTGAGAAGTTAAGGGTACTTATCCCTCTTGCAGAGAACTTGAGTTTGGCTCCCAGCACCCACCTCTGGCATCTCACAACCTCCCATGACTCCAGCATGCCAGGACATCTGGTGTGTCTTCCTTGTCTCTGTAGTCACCCCCCACACATGCACATATGTATGTACGCACAAACAAACAATGAAAGGAAAATCCAGAAAAATTCTCGAGATAAATTGTGACTAATTGGATCATGGTGGGAATGGTCTAAAGCAAAGCAAAACCACATCCCTGAATTATACTGTACAAACAAACCAAACAAAAAACCCCGCTCACTTTGTTTTGTGGACTTCTTGGTATCATAAGGAAGTATTTTGCTATGTGACATAAGGAAAGTGGAATTCTGACTTAAAGAGACAGCATGGTGACAGCTCTACAGAACATGTCTGGGAACAGGGGGTAGGAAAACATATCTGAGCTTAACAGTAGATTTTTGGGATTCTTAGACTCTGAGTGAGTAAATGTTTTATTCATTTAATTCTTTTTTCTGATGATGTTGGAGTTTAATACACTGAGCTACATCCCAACCTAATTCCTTTTTATATTTTCCACATTTTAGAATACACAAATTGCATTGATAGTTGGAAAAATAGAAATCTTGCATTATTGGAAAATTATTTATTTATTTATTGGTTTTTTGAGGGTTTCTCTGTGTAGCTTTGGTTGTCCTGGACTCGCTTTGTAGACTGGCTGGCCTCAAACTCACAGTGATCTGCCTGCCTCTGCCTCCCGAGTGCTGGGATTAAAGATGTGCGCCACCACACCCAACACACATTATTGGAGATTTATTAGTAATTATGTTCCTGGTGGGATCTTTAAGTCTCTCTTTATATATCTATATCTATATCTATCTCTGTGTGTGTGTGTGTGTGTGTGTGTGTGTGTGTGTGTGTGTGTGTGTGCGCATGCGCACATGTGGGTCCTCTGAAGGAACAAGTACTTTTAACCACCTTTTTAGCCTGTGTCTACCTATTTGTATGATAGGGTCTCATGTAACCCGGGCTATCTTTTAACTTGTTATGTAGCTGAGGCCAGCCTTGAACTCTGTATCCTTATGCCTCCACTTCCCCAGTACCAGAAATATAGACTCATCGGCCACCATTCCTGGGTTTCTTCCTCTCTCTGTCTCTCCATGTATGTATGTATGTATGTATGTATGTATGTATGTATGTATATGCATACATTTAGGGGTTGATTTTGTATTGTTTTGTTTTGAGATAAGGACCTCTCTGAATCCCTGGCTGTCCTGGAACTCCCTATATAGACAGATCTGACCTCCAACTCACAGACATCTGCCTGCCTCTGCCTCCAAAGTGTTGGGATTAAAGGCATACATTATCACACATAGTTGGGGTTGAGTTGTAAGGTCAAAAACCTACTGTCTTTCTTAATCTGTCATTCACATAAAATGTCTTGATTTTTTCCAATATATGTATGAATACAATTTTTTGTTCGTGTTTACAGTTTTCCTTGCAATATCATGTCTTCAGACTTTCCCACTAATGAAACAGTTTTTTATTTACTCTCATTTTCCTAGTTCCACGGAACTGGCTCAGACATGTGCTGGGACCCCTTATTACCTGTCCCCAGAGATCTGTCAGAACAGGCCATACAACAATAAAACGTGAGTGGCTCTTGGTTGGAGAGTATCAGTCAAAACTAGTGGGTGACACTGAATGGCACAGACTGATATTATAATCTGTCTTGTGCTGGTTATTTGTGCATTTTCCTTTCTTCATGTGGGAAACGAGAACTCCGGTGATTAACTTATTCAGTGAATAATAATATTCCCTAAAGATTTTGGAGTTATTTAAGACAAAGCAATTTCTCTTCGTTTAAAGATGCAAAAAGATATAAAGAGCAGCATTATTGGGGCTGCAGAAATGGCTTCATGGTTAAGCACATGCTGCTCTTGCAGAGAACCCATGTTCAATTTGCAGCACTCGTGTCTGTAGCTAACAATCACCTAGGGGTTCTGACATCTCTGGTCTCCATGGGTACTTGTACTGATTTATACAGACACACAGAGACACCCATGTTGTGTCACTTTTGGACATGTGACCTCACTAGAAGGTGGCTTACCCACCAGGGACCACACCTAAAGAGAAACTAACTCTTCTCCCAGCAGTGGGCCTGAGAGGAAGGAGCGTGTGTGAATGTGATTAAAATGCATTATATGAAATTGTTTTTTAAAAAGTTAAAAATGAGAAAAACTAGTAAACAAGAAAAAAACCCACCTGAGAAAAGCCTTTTACTGTGACAGTTGGTTGCAGTACTCCAGAGGCAACCCAGGAGATGTCTCCCAGCTGACTAGATCTGAACTCACAGAGATCCGCCTGCCTCTGCCAACAAAGTGCTGGGATTAAAGGTGTGCACCACCATGCCCGGCTAAATAAGTTTAAAGATAAGTGTGTAAAGAACAAAATTCAGGCTGGAGAGATGGCTCAGAGGTTAAGAGCAGTGTCTATTCTTCCAAAGGTCCTGAGTTCAAGCCCCAGAAACCACATGGTGGCTCACAACCATCTATAATGAGATCTGGTGCCCTCTTCTGGCCTGCAGGAACACATGTGGGCAGAATACTGTATAAACAATAGATTCAAACAAAATTCAAGTCCTATGTTGCAAGCATGTTTTCCAAATGTTCGTTGAGACTGTGCTATCACTTAATGTAACCGTTGCTTTGTCAAGTACTTTGTGTAGGATTTATATTCTTAAATCAGCCACTTTCCATCTTAGGAGTCAGAGCAAATGCCTTCTGCCATCTTGCCTTTTCCTCTAATGTGCCCTCCAATTCCATTATACATGTTTTCTTTGGGCACATGAGGAGGCAAATATTTAGCCATCACACTATAGTAATGTTCGTTTAGTCTGCCAGGATCCTGACAAACTTCAAAGGATTCTTATTTTACTTTTGATCTTAGAATTGATAATATATCTGAAAGCACCTGTAAAAACACACCAACCTAATAAAATGAAGCTATTTCCATATAAAGCAATTTAAGAGGTAAAAACTTCCATGAGCGTTGTCTCCATTTTCTGACCGTGCAAACCTTTCTCCTCTCCAGGGACATCTGGTCTCTTGGCTGTGTCTTATATGAGCTCTGTACACTCAAGCACCCTGTAAGTATGTTGACCATCATGTGAACTTTGAATCAATGAAGGCATATATGTGAAAGTAGCTTTGAGGAGAAAAGGATTAGTGTTTGGCTTTATTAGATTGTTTAATTATATGTGTGTAAAAGACAGACAGACAGAGATAAGAGAGACAGATATGTAGCCAGGTAAGGTAGCGTGTGCCTATGGTCCTATCAACTCAGGCATTCAAGATGAGGGTGAGCAGCAGACAGGGACACAGCTTTTAAAAAGTCAAAACCAACTGCAAACTAAACCCAAGAAGTGGCAGCAGAAGAATTTAAGGCCAGCTTGGGGCTGCATAGAAAGATGGTGTGTGTGTGTGTGTGTGTGTGTGTGTGTGTGTGTGTGTGTGTGTGTTTCTCTGTTTGTCTCTGTCTTTGTCTCTCTGTCTGTCTCTGTCTGTCTGTGTGTCTGTCTGTGTGTCTGTCTGTCTGTCTGTCTCTCTCTCTCTCTGTGTGTGTGTGTGTGTGAGAGAGAGAGAGAGAGAGAGAGAGAGAGAGAGAGAGAGAGAGAGAGAGAGAGAGAGAGAGAGAAGCATATTAGAACTACATGCTTGGCATGGAAAGAACTCTAAGTAATACTGTAAAGTAAAGGTCCGCCACGTGCGGTGGCACATGCCTTTAATCCCAGCACTAGGGAGGCAGCGGCAGGTGAGTTGGAGGCCAGCCTGGACTACAAAGTAAGTCCACGAAAGCAAAGGCTACACAGAGAAACCCTGTCTCAGAAAAAAAAGTCCAAGTCTGAGAATAGCATGTGGAGTATAATTCCATTATACATATGTTCCTCAAAAGAGGGAGTGCAGGGGCCAGAATTGCAGGAAATGAAACACAGAGTTCTAAGAGTCCCAGTTATCACATGGACTGTGCTGATTTTTCCAGCACCAATTTTTTTTTTTAAGATTTATTTATTATTTATACAGTTTTCTGCCCGCATGTGTACCTTCCCGCCACAAGAAGGCACTGGCTCTCATTACAGATGGTTGTGAGCCACCATGTGGTTGCTGGGAATTGAACTCAGGACCTCTGGAAGAGCAGACAGTGCTCTTAACTTCTGAGCCATCTCTCCAGCCCCCTCCAGCACCAAGTCTTGATGGGTTTGAAGCCTTGAGTTCACTAGGTACCTTCTTTCTATGATTTATTGGAAGCTGGCCATGACATAGGCACCATCTGCCTGGCATGTACAAAACATCTGAGGTTCCTAGTAGGAAAACATGTGTTTAAAGTAAACCATATTATTGCATAAATGTCTTAGACAAAGAGAGCCATTCTTGGCATCTAGGCAGGAGTGGGATTTCTCTATAAATCTCGGGTCCCAGAGACTTCAGACAAGGTCAATACTGTACACTAGACTCTCCAGGGATAGCTTGCTTGTCAACTCATGTCTATGCAGCTGTCTTCATCATCACTGTTGTTAATGTCAAAGGCAACTTAGCTCATGTCTGAACAACATCTACACTTTACTGCCACACTGTCATAGTCATCATTATTATGAATAACAAATGAATGATACTTTCATACAATGAAAGACTTTATTGTGGATGAGTTTATGAGTAAATATTTATGTTATACTATTTGAAAAATCAAAAGGACAAATGTCATATCATCATGAATATTTATGCAAAATAATCATTCTTGAAAAGACTATAAGAAAGTATTCCTCTAGGATGTGAAATTATACATGTTTTTCTATTTATAACTTCCCATGCCTTCTATTTTTTCTTTTCTTTTTTTCTTTGTAGATCAGGCTGGCCTTGAACTCACAGATATCCACCTGCCCTGCCTCCCCAGTGCTGGGATTACAGGCATGCACCACCATGCCCGGCTTGCCTTCTAGCTTTTAAATGTAAGTAAATAGTATTTTGGTAATAAAAATTTAAAAATAAAGGAAACTATTTTAGCTTAAAAAATTAAAATAAGGACTACAGGTATAGTTCATAGGTAGGTCCACATACTGTACAAACGCAAGGTCCTGGATTCAACTGACAGTGCCAAAAAAACCAAAATGAAAATGTTAAAAGTATAAAACTAGTCTTAAGCAACACAGACTTTCTTAGAGGAACTCCCTGAAGTATCCAGTTGTGACTGAGAGTTGATGACAAGATATGGCAGAGCACAATGCTTTCTGACTGCAGTTTAGAAAGGCCATGGACTGGGGATGTGACTCAAGGGTAGAGCATCTGCCTGCCAAGCTCAAGGCCCTGTGCCAATGCCAAGCACAATGACAGACAGACAGACAGACAGACAGACAGACAGACAGACAGACCGGCCGGCCATTAGCTAGAAGATGGGTAGATAGATGATAGATAGATAGATAGATAGATAGATAGATAGATAGATAGATAGATCGATATTCAAGCAGGTAGTTTTTACTTCTTGGTGTATTTCTTACTTTAATTGCCAGCACTCAGCTTGTCTCTGATGTGTTGTCATCATCCTTGTCCTTTCAGTTTGAGGGTAACAACCTACACCATCTGGTTCTGAAGATTTGTCAAGCACATGTCGCTCCCATATCACCCCACTTCTCTCTGGACCTACAGTCCTTGGTACCTCAGCTCTTTCAAGTGTCCCCTGGGGACCGACCATCTATTAATTCCCTTTTGAAAAGGCCTTTTTTAGGAACTCTTGTTGCCCAATACCTGTCTCCTGAGGTAGGTTTGGGGGGTGACTGTAGATTTTGGGAGGGAATTTTGGATGGTGAGTTCTTGACACATGTATTTGGCTTAGGTCCCCTCCAGAAGAGTTCAGTCCCATGTGCGTATGCAGAACGCTGCTGTTGGCCATACCACTTGCTGGGGTGGTAGTCCATGGTAAGGATCGCGTTACCGCGTAACCAAAGAGCATCTGACGGTGGCTGGGAGTGTAGCTTGGTGGTATACCACTTACTTAGCATGCACAGGATTCCTGAGTTCCATCCCCAGCAACCCCAAAAGTGAAATAATAAAACCCAAAATTAAGTTCTTAGCAGGGCATCACCACATATACGACCCCAGCACTTGGGAAGTTGAAGCAGCACAAGTAATAGGCCACCTCAGCTGTGCCTGACTCCATAAAAGGAAACCCGAGAGCTATCGTCTCATTTCATGGACCACAAAAGAAGTCCAACTCGTTGGTTGGTGGCATTGCTCAGTGGTGTCATGACTGACAAGCATGAAGAGGCAAGGAAGCAACAGAACAAGAAGGGTCCACATCCTTAGTTGGTTCATAAGTGTGACTGTGTTTCACACCCCTGTGTGAGATGTGCTCTTCTCAAACTTTGCTGCAATGCCAGCACACCAACCGTGTTATATAGAAAAAGAATTAAATAAAAGCATTATCACATGTGTATCACATCATGAGTTTTGACATATTACTGACGTGGGAGAAAGTCTAATAGCCATAATGAATGACAATGGGAAATATAAGTGTATCACCAGGCTAGAAGTTGACTGGTCATGTGAGGATGAGTCAGGTATTCCTAACACGTTGTATATCTAGTTCAGCAGTGACCCGGGGGACTCAGCTCCTCTCTTCTCATTGGTCAGGAGACCTTCCCAAAAGGTGACATGCTAGTAGAGATGCTTCAAGTGGCTAAATCAAAGCTTACTTTTTGCTGATTTGAAGGAACGGGGGTAGGGTCAGGGAAAGGATAGAGTAGGAGAATATTCAGAGATAGATAATGAGTTATTACACATTTATGGAGTGAAATTTATTCAATAATAAAAAAAATAGTCTATGGGGCTGGAGAGATGGATCAGAGGTTAACACTGACTGCTGTCCCAGAGGTCCTGAGTTCAATTCCCAGCAACCACATGGTGGCTCGCAACCATTTGATGCCCTCTTCTGGTGTGCAGGTGTACATGCAGGCAGAACACTATACACAATAAATACATACATCTTAAAAAAAAAAAAAAGAAAGAGTAAAAGCAGCAGGATGCAGCTGGAGGCACACATCTGGATGTTAAAGGAACTTTTACTCACCTGATTTAACTGTTGTCACCAGTTTCAATTGTCATCTCAGGCCTACTGCTTCTGTCTGCCAACATAGGCCTAGGCCTGGAAGCTTCTAGCCTCTGTACAATCTAACCTCAGCCTAGAATGTTTTCAGCCTCTGAGACTTACTGCTAAATAAGCTCACTGTTTCTAGCTCTTTTTGAACTCTGGGCTGACTGGTTCAACTCAGCTGTTCTGCCTCAAACTGCTCTCCAAGCTGATTGATTCAATCTGGCTTCTCTCAGCTTCTGACTGAATGGTTCTGCTTGGCCTCACACTAACTCTAGCAATCTGTTTTAATCTTCTGGCTCGTTTTCAATCCCTGGCACATTCTGTCTTCACCTGTGTCTAAATTGTTCTCTCTTCAACCTGTCTCTGTAAAACTCTCCCAGTAAAACTGCCTCTGAATTCCACTGCCAAGAACTCAACTCCAGTGCACTGCCTCTAACTTACTGATGCAACCAAGCTGCCTAAACAGAGCTGACTAGAACTCAGAGATCTGCATGCCTCTGTCTCTTGAGTGCTGGCATTAAAGTTATGTGCCACCACACCTGGACCTAAGCTTTTCTTTACATGAAATTTTCTCTATACCAGGCTGGCCTTGAACTCAGAGATCTTCTTGCTTCTGTCTCCTGGGATTAAAGATGTGTCTGTATTGCAGCTGGATCATAAATACCTAGAAGGTTTCTGGATGTGACCTCTTGCCATAGCAGCTATGTTTGGAATTAAAATTCCTGAGATTTTCTGAAAGGAGTCTATGATAGGGAAATGCACACAAGAAACTGAAAATGAGGCAATATTTTAAAAATATTTATTTATTTATTATGTATACAGTGCTCTGCCTGCATGTACACCTGCAGGCCAGAAGAGGGCATCAGATCATATTATAGATGGCTGTGAGCCACCATGTGATTTCTGAGAACTGAAATCAGGACCTCTGGAGGAACAGTCAGTGCCCTTAGCCTCTGAGCCATCTCTCCAACCTGAAAATGAGGCAAATTATAAAGAGAATTAATGAGCTTCTTTGTTGTGTTTTATTTTGACATTACATATCCAGCTAGAAGTTAGTGGTTCTTAACCTGTGGGTAGAGACCTCTTTGGGGGTCAAACAACCTTTCACAGGGGTCACCTAAAACCAACTGAAAATGTAGATTTACAATACAGTTCATAGCAGTAGCAAGTTACAGCTCTGAAGTAGCAATGAAAATAACTCTATGGTTGGGGGTCACCACAACATGGGGACACAGCATTGGGAAGGTTGAGAACCACTGCTCTAGACTGAGAGTGCTTAGAGGAGGAGGAGGAAGAGGAAGAAGGAGAGTCGGGAGGAGGGTTATGCTTAGGCACTTCATTCCTGTTTTCTCAGGTCTGCTGCGTACCTTCAGAGGAAATTTGAAGCTCAGCAATATAAGTTAAAAGTGGAAAGACAGCTGGTGAGTAAGACTCCAGCTATGGGAGTGTTCGGGTGTCTCCTGACAGCTTCTCTGTTCTCAGACATTTATGGGCTCAAATTCATTCTGCTATAAAAATCAAGGTCATCCAATGGATGTGGTGGCGCATGCCTTTAATCCCAGCACTTGGGAGCCAGAGGCAGGCGGACCACTGTGAGTTCAAGGCCAGCCTGGTCTACAAAGTGAGTCCAGGATAGTCAAGGCTACACAGAGAAACCCTGTCTCAAAAAAACCAAAACAACAACAGCAAACCAAGGCCATCCACCACTTACTTTAGTTTCTATTTATAGACGAATGTTACTTTTTAGCCCAGGACTGCCTGGAACTCATCATGTATAGCAAACAGACCTCAAGCTCCTGTGGATCCTCCTGCCTCAGCCTTCTGGGTGGAGAATACAGGCATGGGCCATCAGGCCTGGCTTATATCACTCTTGTTCTGAATTGTTCAAAAGTTCACGTTCTTATTCTCTCTACCACACCTGGGGGCTGCTGACCTCAGCAGAACTTAATCTACAGCTACAAACTGACTGAGTCAGCAGGTGGACACAAGTGATAGCACAAAAATAAGCGTTGCTTATAGACAACATCCGTGGTTCTATTTTAAAATGCTGTTTTAATCTTTAGTTTTTCCATTAAGAAGTGCTGCTGCTCACCATAAAAAGTTCCCATGTAGACTGCTTGGTGAGATTCTTCTTCTCTTGAGTAAATAGTCCAGATTATGCCAGAATATGCAAGTATGCCTTATAATTGATTTCATTCAATGAACAGGGTCTTCGTCCATCTTCTGCTGAGCCACATCCCAATGAGAGAGAAATGCCACAAAGCCATGAAGAGGAGACTAAATTCCAGGAGCTTCAGTGCAGGAAGAATAAAGTGAAGGACAAGGTTTTAAATGCCCAATTCTCTCTGCTGTTGGTGTTACTTTTTAAACTATTTTATTTTGGTTTCTTATGTCTCTTCCTTTCTTCCTCCTCCTCTTCTCTCTCCTAATACTTTATAACCCCCCAGTGCAGGGTAGGAGAGAAAGAAAGTTAGTGGGGGAGGGGGCAGAATTCTCTTTAGCTGTTTCCAGCTGAGTAGGGTTCTCGGGTTCTTTGGGGGCAATACCAATGTCAGTTGTTAGGATATCCAGCAGTCCCACTAACCAGCTTTCTTCCTCCTCCTTGAAGGCTCCATTTCTCTCTCTCCTCAAAGAGTCTTTTTCTCATCGAGCATTCTTCTCTCTCTCTCTCTGGGCTCTGATATTTATAACCTCTCTGAGTCCTCTGAATTCAACTAAGTGCGGCTGTCAAAGACCGTGTCCCATAACACAAGGCTCTTATCAGTTGTGAACAAACTAAGGCAGCCCCATATCCCACAATTGGGATTAAAACAAAAACATGTTTACACAACTGAGTTTTTAAAGAAACCAAAGTTTCCACTATACTCCACCACTGCGTATGTCATGGTCCTTCACACATATGGAAGCCTTTCTTGTTATATGTCAACATTGCTTCTGGCATCCCCGTAGACACAGAGCTGAGTTCACAAGCATTTGAAAAAATGATTGTCCATCATTAATTTAGGGTGATTTTTAATAGTTCTTTTAGGGTTATTGTAATAAAATACAAACTTAGAATAGCAGCAATATTGTGTCGTACTTTTGGAGGCTGACATAGGGTACCTGTGTGGGCAGTCATGTGTCTAGAAGCCTGTACACAGTAGGGATGCTTATTCCTAGAAGCCTGCACACAATAGGAATGCTGGCTTCTGGAGGAGGCATATGTCTTGGTTAGTCACGTGCATCTTTGTGCTGGGACCTAGGTGTCTGGAGTTATGATGTTTAAGGTGCTTCTTGGTATGGATTTCTGGTCCAGTCTTCATTGGAGAGGTGTTCAGTCTTTTGGTCACTGCTGCATCATTTGAGTCCTAGCCAAGTGTGGTGGCCATAGGGTCTCTGGTAGAGAGCTGTGCTGCAGTTCAGCATGGAGCCACAAAGGGATAGAGATGGGCTAGAAGGAAAGACTGAGAGAAGCTGTTGGAAAGAGCAAGGGAAAGGTCCCGGGTTTGCATCAAGTGGATGGGGGTGCTCTGGGAGGTGGGGCTCCTGTGAGCAGCTGTCGCAGGACTCAGGGCAAGTCTGGAGAGACTGTAATGGAGAATAGGAAGAAGGATGAAGGCCCCTACCTGAGTCTCCACCTTGTCTGGCAGCTTTGAGCTCCTGGTAGAGAGAGGCTCATTGGGTAGGCAGAGTCACAAAGAACTGGAGATGGTAGAAGGAAAAGCTGGAAGCTGTTTCCAAGAAGTAGAAGGATCCTGAGTCCACACCAAGCAGCCAAGTCCCTAGTGGTCGGGAGTGGACTGAGTTCATTTTCTCATAAGGAGTCTACTCACATTGATTGAAGGGCCACTCTACTCCAGCAGGACTTCATTTTAACTAAATACATCTGCAAAGACCCTGTGACCAAATAAAGTCACACTCTGAGGCACTGTGTGGTAGGACTTAGGTATAGAGGATGATGATGATGGTGGTGATGATGATGGTGGTGGTGGTGATGATGATGGTGATGGTGATGATGATGATGGTGGTGGTGGTGGTGGTGGTGGTGGTGATGGTGATGATGATGGTGGTGGTGGTGGTGGTGATGGTGATGGTGATGATGATGGTGGTGGTGGTGGTGGTGATGGTGATGGTGATGATGATGGTGGTGGTGATGATGATGGTGGTGGTGGTGGTGGTGGTGATGGTGATGATGATGGTGGTGGTGATGTGGTGGTGGTGGTGGTGATGATGGTGGTGATGATGGTGATGATGATGATGGTGGTGATGATGGTGGTGGTAGTGGTGGTGGTGGTGGTGATGGTGATGATGATGGTGGTGGTGGTGATGATGGTGGTGGTGATGGTGATGATGATGGTGGTGGTGATGTGGTGGTGGTGGTGGTGATGATGGTGGTGATGATGGTGGTGATGATGATGATGGTGGTGGTGATGGTGATGATGATGATGGTGGTGATGATGATGGTGGTGGTGATGGTGATGGTGGTGGTGATGATGGTGGTGATGATGATGATGGTGGTGGTGATGGTGATGATGATGATGGTGGTGATGATGATGGTGGTGGTGATGATGATGGTGGTGGTGATGATGATGGTGGTGGTGATGATGATGGTGATGGTGGTGATGATGGTGGTGGTGATGATGATGGTGATGGTGGTGATGATGGTGATGGTGGTGGTGGTGGTGGTGATGATGATGGTGATGGTGGTGATGATGATGGTGGTGGTGATGATGATGGTGGTGGTGGTGGTGGTGGTGGTGGAGGAGGAAATGAGTGATGTCTCTGCTTGTTATCCAGGCTAGTCTTGAACTTGTGATTTTCCTATCACCCTTCCATGTAGTTAGGACTAAAGGTGTGCACCCCAGCTTTAATGTATCTTTTGAGGGGCAACACGTTCAACTGTCCCTCTCAGGCTGTGAAGTACCACAGCTAAAATGAATATATCATTGTTCTTAGAAGCAACTTCTTTTCTTTTCTTTTTCTTTTTCTCTTTTGGTTTTTCAAGACATGGTTTCTTTGTGTAGCCTTGGCTGTCCTGGACTCCCTTTGTAGACCAGGCTGGCCTTGAACTTACAGCGATCCACCTGCCTCTGCCTCCCAAGTGCTGGGATTAAAGGCGCATGCCACCACGCCTGGCTTTTAGCAACTTACTTTCTAATGCCTACTTATATTACATGTTTCAAAAATTGTAGGGTGTGGAGAGGTTATTTTCAAGTTTTAACTTGGCTTTGCTTTTCAGGAATATTGGAAACAGCTGGAGGAAATCCGCCAACAGTACCACAATGATGTGAAGGAAATTAAAAAGAAGATCGGGAGAGAGCTGAAGGTAAATTCCCCTTCCTAGAGTCAACATCGTTCTGTCAATGTAGAGGTGACAAAATGACTGCATATTAAAAGCAACGAGTTTAATGAGAAGAGTTTATGCTTAGCATATCCAAGGCCCTGTGTGCAATGCAATACACACACATACACACACATGCACACGCACATCACACAGTCTTTCTCCTGCTATGAATCCCTAGCTACATATGAGGTAAAGTGTGTATATTTATCTTTCTTCCTTCCCCAGTTAATGACAAACCACATATAAAATGGTGGTCTCGTGAGACTGGATTGTCTGATGTCATTGCTATCTTAGTCTGTATAAATGCACACCGTGGTGCTCACGGTTCTCGGGACAAGCTCCTTTCATTTACAAGACCATGTAAGGCAAAATCTGAAACAGTTGACTCCATTCTTGGAAAGCCCATAATGGTGCCACATTGGAGACCCATCCTTCTGACTCTCAGGCTTCTGGAGTTGCCGCAGACGGCCTTGTCTTTAGAAGGTCTGAGCTAAGTGAGCCATACAAAGGTCTGTGCCTGTGCTGGATGCCAGGGGTGGGTCTCTCCAGAGCAGAGCTTCATTCATGCTGTGGAGCCTTGGGCCACCATCAGCCTTACGTGGTGGTCTGCAACGGGAAGCCTGCATCCAGAATAGCTGAATAGCAAGCCTCCTTTCCTCCTTTTCTTTTTTCTGCCTTTCTTTTATTTTTGGTCCTGGGGATCAAACTCAGGATCTTGTGCCTGCTGGCTAGGAACAGAAAGCAGGTATTTCTAGAGAGTCCGTGAAAGAAGTGTTTGGTGAAAACGAAGTCAATCTCAACGTAAAGGAGCAATGAAGAGGGCCTTGAGGTGTCTGTGACCAGCTCTTCACACTGTCAGAGAGGGACAGACGTGAGTAGCCCACAGAGCCCCGCGCATTGACTGTGCCGCTCTGTGTTAAAGGAGAATGCAGACCTCAGCCATAAAACCTATTTGGTGAAGAGGAGTAACCTGCCCTCCCTCCCTGATGCCCCTGAGGAAGAGGCCAGGACACAGGTAGAGATGGCCATTGCCAGAGGTTTGCGAGCCTCCCCGTGAGGGTGCTCCCCCCCCCCAGGGGTGAGGGAGAGGTCTCACCTCCTGCTGTGACACTCAGCCATGTGGGGACCTTTTCAAAAGTCCAGATGCCCTTGGTAAATTCTTTTGTTCCTCCCAGCCTCCACTCCATCCCCATCTCCCACCCCCACCACATCATCTTGAGGCAATTGCTCCTGAGCGTCCTGTCACAATGGATTAGTCTGCACTTTGTAGATGTGAGCATGATGTACAAATGCTCTCCTTTCAGCTGCCCCCTTTCACGCAACAGGAGGTGTCATTATGCTCAATGGTGGTGAGTTCCACCTATGTTGCTCATAGGTTTGTCACCCCTTGTCACTGCTGAGTCTATTCCACTGTATAAATACATCAAAATTTGTTGTCAACTCCACAACAGATGGCTATGTAGGTAGTTTCCAGCTTTTGGCTATTGCAAGCAGCTGGGACCATTATGGGCAAGGGTTGCCCATAAGTATTAGGGTTCGGCCTCCCTTTATTCCCTTGGGACAGGGTCTACATCTAACCCTGAAGCTGACCCTTTAGCCTAGGCTGGCTCTCTAGCAAGTCCCAGGATTGGCTGTGTCTTTTCCCATTGTTACAGTTTAGGCACACATAGCCATGCCCAGACTTTTGTGTGAGGACGGAGAACTTCAATGCAGGTTCTCTTGCTTAGGCAGCAAGTGATCTTACCTGCTGAGCCATCCGCTGGCCCTAAATGTCAAGTCTTAGAGTGACAGGCTCACCTCTTCTTACTTTAGCGTAGCTATATTGGCCTGGGATGGCTGGATCATATTGTAGGCATATGTTTAGTCCACCCACCCCCCACTTTTGAAATTCTGGGAACTGACCCGAAGCCCTCACATATTCTAGGCAAGGGCTCTAACACCGAGCTGTTCCCTAAAACCCACTATTTTTCTTAGAAGAGACAGGATTTCTTTACATTGTTAAGGATGGCCTCAAACTCAAGATCGTCCTGCCTTCCTCCTGAATAATTCATGACCATCTTGCCTCAGCCTCTCGAGTAGCCGGAATTACAAGCATTTGCCACCATGCCTAACTGGTGTATTTAACTTGTGTGTATACACCTATGTGTGGGTGAACCTGCCCGTTTGTGTACATGCTTGTAGAGGTCAGAGGTTAAGTGTCGTTCCTTAGGAGTCGTCCATGGTCTCTCACTGGCCTGGAGATGGCCAAGTTTGCCAGACTAGTTACGCAGTGAGCCCAGGAATCTGCCCCTGCCTCCCAAGCACTGGGATTGTAAGTGTGCGCCACCTTGCCCAGCTGTTTTTACACACTTACTGTGAATCAAACTCTCAGGTTTTTATGCTCACAAGACAAGCACTTTTCCAACTGAGCTACTGCCCCAGCCATATTTAATTTTTTAAGAAACTGCCACCAGGTGCGGTGGCGCACACCTGCAATCCCAGCACTCAGGAGGCAGAGGCAGGCGGATTGCTGTGAGTTCGAGGCCAGCCTGGTCTACAAAGCGAGTCCAGGACAGCTAAGGCTACACAGAGAAACCCTGTCTTAAAACAAAACAAGGAAAAAAAGAAAAGAAAAAGAAAAAGCTGCCACATTTGTTCTATGAGAGACTTGAAACAAATTAGGCTGCAGAACATAAAAGAGTAAATTTCAAAAGCAAAGATATGAAGTTAAGGCCTAAGCATTCTTGTCTTTTGCTTGCATATTAGAAAGATTATTGGGGTTCACTCCTTACAGCCTAGTGGCCTGCATGATTCCCTCCTCCCCCTATCTTATGAAGCAGCCCTACTGTGTGGTGCTTACTATGTGTGGTGTCAACATAAATTAGCCTCGGGTTGTAATCTGAAGGTTTTATTAAACTGCTAAGCTAAGATTTTTTTTTTTCTTGCTTATTCTAGAGAGGAGTAAAGTTTGAAATTAGCCTGGATAAGTGTGTTTCTGAGGAAGACACAGACCAAGGGAACAAGGTATGTCATTATGTATATGTTACCATGATCAGCTATGACAAAGCGAGTCTGTTTTCAGGTTCTTAAAACTGTTGCACAGGCTGTAAGGAAAATATCTTTAAGCTGGGCACAGTGGCACACGCCTTTAATCCCAGCACTCAGGAGGCAGAGGCAGGCAGATTGCTGTGAGTTCAAGGCCAGCCTGGTCTACAAAGCAAGTCCAGGACAGCCAAGGTTACACAGAGAAACACTGTCTCGAAAAACCAAAAATAAATAAATAAAGACAAGAGAGAAAATAAAATATCTTTAAATGAGTTATTTTTCTACTAATGTTAACTTTTTATTATTGCCAATAAAAAAACATGGTATGTCATGAACTGTTAATACGCTGACTTAAAGATCATTGAGCAGCAGGGCGGTAGTGGCGCACGCCTTTAATCCCAGCGTGGGTTCTAGGCCAGCCTGGTCTACAGAGAGAGTTCCAGGACAACCAGAGCTGTTATACAGAGAAACGCTGTCTGGGGGTGGGGGTCTGGGGGGAGATCATTGAGCAAGTGTATATTTATTTTAGGTCTTAATTTGTTCTAATAGCTTTTCAGCTGCCTGTGGGTAAATCATGTTTAGAAAAACCCAGATTTCGTTTTATTACTTGATTTTAACACCTTTTAAATTTTCACCTTTCATCAGAAAATCTAACACGTCTCAGTGTCAACATTAACTGATTTCCCTTTTCCATTATCTTTCCTCCGAGTTCACCTTTGAGATTGCTACAAGTGAAGTATGCATACTCACACCTGACACTCACTTTGTGTGTGTTTGTTGCTAGAGACTAGCCCGTATATGGCTTCTTTCTCATCAAAGTTTGTGAACTTTCTGTAGGCAGTGGATAAGCTAAATGATACTTTAAGCTTTGAAGATGGCATGAGGCTCCGGGAGTACAGATGTCAGAAGGAGCGTGAAGATTACACAGACAGAGCCTTTGAAGAGCTCTGTGGCCCAGAGGCAGGTACATGTTACTTGGAAACGGTGGAGGGGAAAGGAGCTTTTTTGTTTTTTGTTTTGTTTTTTCCAAGACAGGGTTTCTCTGTGTAGCCTTGGCTGTCCTGGACTCGCTTTGTAGACCAGGCTGGCCCACCTGCCTCTGCCTCCCTGAGTATTGGGATTAAAGAAGCATGATGCCACCACTCCTGGCTGAAAAAGGAGCTTTTCATTTGCAATTCATCTCCAATGTGCTTCACGGGGCTCCTGGCTCCCCTGGCCCATGCACGCATTCCTTGTCCAGCCTTCCTTCTTGCTACACACACAGGGCAGTCCTACCCACTCCTTCTGCAATTTCAGCACCTGTAGGCGTCCACACGTAGGGGTCTGTCTCATCACCTGATGGACAGCTCTCTGGGCAAGTGTGACAAGTGCCTTAACCTCAGCGTGTGTCCTCCTCCTTCCCAGAGACCTTTGCTTCAGGGTGATCCAGGGTGATGGCCCCTCCTATTTGCCCAGGGCAGCTTCTCCTCAGATGCCTCTGAACGTTTCCTCTGCCTCCATGCCTTCGCTAGGTAGGGGTCTGTCACCCTTGAGCACTGTGGTGACATGGCAAAACATGAAGCAACCCAGGGTTCTGGAGCCAGTTTGGATCCTAGCTGGCACTGGGGTTTCTGGTCGTAGAACGTTTCTTCTTTTGCCAAGTTAATTTCATGTTCCTTTCCCTCTGTGAGGCATGGGGAACAGTAGCAGTGATAACCACACGGAGTTACTGTAGCAACACGAGCAATGTATGACACGCATAAAGCACCTGCCTAAGTCATAGGTGCTAAGAAATGATCCTCCCTTAGTTAAGAAAAAAGATCGATGGATTGAGTGTTATATATGTGTGCCTGCATGGGTTTCTGTGCACCACTTGCATGAAGTGCTGATGGAGGCCAGAGGTAGAATTGGGATTGTAGGAGGCTGTGAGCTGCCTGATGTGGGTGCTGGGACCTGAACTCAGCCTTAACCACAGAGCCAGCACCCTTGATTTTTTTTCCTCTGCCTTCCCCTCATTACATTGTATTTATTTATTTAATTAATTTTAGTACTAAGGATGGAAAGTAGCAGGTTGGTTTATTTGATAATACCAGGCAAGTCTTCTTTTTATGTTTTTTATTTTGAGACAAGGTCTCACTGTGTTGTCTGGGCTGACCTTGAACTTGCTCTACAGCCCAGGCAAACCCTGCCCAGCCTCCTCAGTTGCTGGATCACAGGCCTGTGGCACCAGGCATACTTTTCTTGTCCATTCTCTCTGTTTGAGATGGTCTCATTCTATAGCAGCTGACCTTGTACTAGGACGACAGTGTACACTACCATGTAAATAACACGCATTATTCTCTGTTATTGCTTACACGGTTACTGGTGTTACACTGTTACTCCACTCATATTTTCTGATAATTCTGGTAGGTTAAAGTCCATCCCTCATAGCCAGGCGGTGGATCCTAGCACTTGGGAGGCAGAGGCAGGCAGATCTCTGTGAGCTCGAGGCCAGCCTAGTCTACAGAGTGAGTTCCAGGACAGCTAAGGCTACACAGAGAAACCTTGTCTCCAAAAACCAAAAAAAATAGTCCATCCCTCATTGCTTCACATTCAACCCTGTGTGGCATGATCCTGGGATGACTCACCCTTCACACCTAATACCTCTTCTTTTTTCTCTAATAAGATCCACACAGCCTGCAAGAATACTCCTCTCCCTGGTTAGCCATGTAAACATTTGCATGCCTGGCTTGCCTTAGTTTCCCCTTCCTATAATATTCTGAGCATGTTAATTGTGGACCTCCCATGCATGGCCAGTGGTAGAGAGTGCAAAGGCAAAAGGAACCTGATCAGTGTCCTGAGATATCATGATTAAAGAAAAGGAGGTACAGACAGGGACATGTCCTGAGCCCAAGGACTCATCACTGCTGGGGTGGGTGCTGGCTGGGAAGATGGGGGCGTCCTCATTCCTTCCGGGCTTGGAACGCTCTTGAAGCCTGTACTTTCCTGTGCAGGTAATGATTTAAAAAATGTGTATTTATTATTATTATGTATACAGTGCTCTGCCTGCATGTACACCTGCATGCCAGAAGAGGGCATCAGATCACGTTATAGACACTGACGTAGCCTGATATGGCAGTACACAGCTATAATCCCAGCACTCAGGATCTGGGCATGGTGGCTCTTGCTTGCTGTTCTAGCATATGGGAGGTTGAGGCAGGAAGTTAGGATTGCCATGCGGTCCAACCAGTCTGGGACAAAGAAAGGGGAATTGTTGGGAGGAAAGAGATGGCAAGGAAAGAGAGCCATGATGGGCTGAGACATCCCTGGGCAGGTGGTCCTGGGAGGTGAAGAAAGGTAGCTGAACGTGGGCCTGAGCGCAGCCAGTAAGCAGTGCTCCTCCGTGGCCTCTGCTTCAGTTCCTGCCTGGAGTTCCTGCGCTGACTTCCTTCTTGATTAACTGTATTGTAAGATGAAATAAGCCCCTTCCTCCAAAAGTTGCTTTTGGTCATGGTGTTCGTCAGAGCAATAGAAAGCAAACTGGGACAGTCCCTAAGAACTGCTCAGTGCGCCAGGCGTGGTGGTGCTCGCCTTTAATCCCAGCACTCGGGAGGCAGAGGCAAGCAGGTCACTGTGAGTCTGAGGCCAGCCTGCTCTACAAAGTGAGTCTAGGGCAGCCAAGGCTAACACAGAGAAACCCTGTCTCAAAAACCACAAAAACAAAATAAAACAACAACAAATAAAAAATAAAAAATAAAAAAAGAAAAGGAAAGAACGGCTTGGTGCTGTTGTTAGACTCTGGCTATGGAACTAATGAGCTCTTTTCCGACACCTAGAGGCCTTCTTTCAGGACATGGTTGCTGTGGAGAGCAGGAGGCAGTGGGATGCCAGAGCACCTCAGACTCTACTGCAAATAATGGCAACAGCAGATGTCACCTCCCCCTGCCCCACCATGCCTGACGGTGAGTCTTTGGTCAATTGTCAACCAGCACCAGGGCAGGCCAGGGCCTGGTGCACCCCTGCTGCCAGCACACACTCTATTGGGAGAGTTGCTACTTCTCAGTCACTAAGCATTTTACAAAGACATTGTTTTGGCATCATGAGTGTCACATGGAGACTTGTCTTCCTGTTATCTCAGCAGGTGATGACTCTAGTCATACAAAAGTAAAGAAAGAAAATTGCATCTGCCATCTTTCCTTAGGTGAGAGAGGGAGAGATGGGGGAGAGTCCATTTGACTTAGTTCCACTTGACACCAGCTTAATTACGGACTTGGAATTTCAATCGTGATTTTTTTCCCCCCTCACCAATAAAATCAGTCATTTTAAAAAAAGATTTATTTATTTATTATGTATACAGTGTTCTGCCTGCATGTAGGCCTGTACTCCAGAAGAGGCCACCAGATCTCATTATAGATGGTTGGGAGCTACCGTGTGGGTGCTGGGAATTGAACTCAGGACCTTTGGAAGAGCAGCCAGTGCTCTTAACCTCTGAGCCATCTCTCCAGCCCCAATAAAATCAGTCTTAAGGTTAGGTATGCAGCTCTGTTGTCAAGGGCTTACCTAACATGTACAAGATTCTGGGTTCAAACGCCAGCAAACTCAGATGATCGTGCATATACAACAAGCAGCTTTTACGTGCTGAGCCATTTCCCAAGCCTCTGTACTTCCTTTGTTCTTCTTCGACACTCAGGCCTGAGAAAGGGTTGAAATAT
This sequence comes from Acomys russatus, assembly GCF_903995435.1. Taxonomy (NCBI): domain Eukaryota; kingdom Metazoa; phylum Chordata; class Mammalia; order Rodentia; family Muridae; genus Acomys; species Acomys russatus. Next base: position 13,136,955 of record NC_067163.1, on the reverse strand, counting down.
TTTATATTTTATTGGGCTATAAGTTGATCGGACAGTCACCTGTGTCCCTGGATTCAATTAACCACAAATGGAAGATACTCACAGAAAGAAGCTTTCGTCACATACAGCTGCTCTCTTGTCCTCATTCCATAAGCAGCACAGTACAGCAGTCATTTAGTGCCCTTTGCATCATGCTGCGCTGCATGTAAGTCACCTGGTGTTGATTTAAAACACGGAATAGGCTGGAGAGATGGCTCAGCAGTTAAGATTATGTACTGCTCTTGTTGCGGAGGACTCAAGTTCAGTTCCCAGCACCTAAATATGGTGGCTCGCAACCCTATGTAACTCTAGTTGTAGGCGACCCAACAGCTTCTTTGGGCCTCTTCAAGTAGCCACATACACAAACACACACTGTCAAACATACATACATACATACATACATACATACTGAGTAAAAATTAAATCTTACAAATTAAGTATGTAAAAAATAGGTATGTGTAGAGGGATTTTAATTCAGAACGTGGCTGCTCTGGCAAGAGATCACATCCAAAGACCTTCTAGGTCTGTGTGATCCAGCTGGAATACAAACACGCCTTTAACCCAGGAGACAGAGGCAAGCAGATCTGAGTTCAAGGCCAACCTGGTATAGAGCAAGTTTCAGGTAAAGAAAAGCTTAGTTCCAGGTGTGGGGGTATATGCAGTTAATTCCAAACAGTGAAGATAAAGTTAGTTTGTAGAAAGAAGCACCCATGTTTGAAAGTGCTGTTTAATTGGTGGCCGATAAAGTGACAAATCAGAGAAGCTTTGACAGAATAGAATATACCCAACTCTCATGAGAAGAGAGAGGGGAGGGAAGCTACTTAAGGGAGTGACACAGGGAATGAAGGAAAGGAGGCAGTTCTACAGGGACAATCATAGAGAGACGGGTTGCAGAGAGAGAGAGAAAACTCAGGCAAGGACGAAAGAAGTAAGAGAATGAGCCAGAAGATTAGAAAAGATGGCTAGAAGCCAGGTGGTGGCGGCACACGCCTTTAATCCCAGCACTTGGGAGGCAGAGGCAAGTGGATCTCTGTGAGTTCGAGGCCATTCTGGTCTATAAAATGAGTCTAGACAGCCAAGGCTGCACAGAGAAACCCTTTCTCGGGGTGGGGGCAGGGAAGAAGATTGTTGGAGTTGGCTTTTGGCTAAGCAAAGCAATCCAGAGGCTGAGAGAAAAGCCAGATTGAAGAAGTCAGCTAACTGGTAGAGGAGTTTGATCCAGAACAGCTGAGTTGAACCAACCAGCCAAGAGCTCAGTATGAACAAGAAAGGGTGACCTTATTAAGCAGTAAGTTTCAAAGGCTGAAAACATTCTAGGTCTAGGTTAGATTGTAAGGAGGCTAGAAGCTTCTAGGACTAGGCAGTAAGCCTTGGAGACGACAATTGAAACAAGTGAATAAAAGTTAATTTTATAGGCATGGTGGCACTTCCTATAATCCCAGCATTTGGAAGGTAGTGATAGAGACCAAGAGGACCAGGAGTTCAAGATCATCCTCAGCTACGTAGACAGTTCAAAGCTAGCATGAGCCACATGAGACACTGTTTCATCCCCACCCCAATGAAAGTGTATGGGAAGATGTGTGTAGGTGTTATGCAAATAGTGCACACTTCATATAAACTACTTACCCCTACACAGATTTAAAAAATATTTTTATTGTTTTAAATTACGTACTCTTGTATCTGTGTGTGGTTATATCTACATTTGACAGTGCCTGTAGCCAGAGGCATAGGATCTTCCTGAAGCTGGAGTTCCAGGTAGCTGAAAGCCTCCGTGTGGGAACCAAACTTGGATCCTCTGCAAGGGAAGCAAGTGCTTTCAGCGGCTGAGCCACCTCTCCAGCCTGCATGCTCAGGCTTTTCTATCATTGCATGTTTGTGTGTCTCTCTTGGGTGCCAGGGGATGCGTGGGTACCACTGAAAGTGTATGAGCTGACTTATAACTCATTGTGACGTCTGAGGATGAACTCAACTTACAAAATAAGCACATGGAAATGTATCACAGTTTGCCCTGCAGAATATGACCCTCTTCTCATCAACCTGTGAGGAAAAGGCAGTAAAGTTTGTTTGTTTTTTAAGTATTGGTTTCTTTATGAACAAGGTGAGGAATGTGATCACGAGCATGGTTCTAACATTCTGTGGTGTTTGTTATAAAAGCGGAAACAAAGAAGCATCTTTACTTTTGCTAATGCGGTATCCTCTTTCAGATGGTCGAGTGATTGTGATGGAAGGCAATCCAGAAAATGGGAAGCAGTGGTGGTGGGATGCGCCCGGGACCCCGAGTGCTTCAGCAGCAGAAGATGCCTGCGGGAGCTCATTGTCTGCCGGTAAAGGAGAACCTGGTATGTAGTTTATTTTCAACAAAGTTACTGCTGCCTCCAAGGAGCGAAGTCACCGCTTTACAAATGCAGAGAGGTCCTAACAGTACCTTTGGCTTGCAGAGAGAACCTGGCTGATTTGCTCTAACCAAGCTGGCTCCAGGTGAAGTAACAAATGGCACGCACTACCAAGGGCAGAGGTGTAGCTTTGTGTAGTATTTCTCAATGACAACTGATGAAAAGGGTTGATAAGCTAGCGTTGCTCAGCTCTGGTAGCTATTGGGTGGGTCACTTTGTTTTCCTATGGGTAGTAAGAGCGCATAAGTGATCCTCCTGCCTCCTGAGTAGCTGGGATGACAGGCACACACCATTACACGTGACTACATTATATATTACGTTATGTATTATATACCTGTATTATATAGCATGATATCTATCATCTATCTCTACCCATCTATAATATACATATGTATTCTATCTATCTATCTACCTATTTATCATCTATCTCTACCCATATGTATTCTATCTATCTGTCTATCTATCATCTATCTATCTATCTAATTTATTTATTTATTTTGGTTTTTCGAGACAGTGTTTCTTTTTGTAGCCTCGGCTGTCCTAGACTTGTTTTGTAGGCCAGGCTAGCCTCGAACTCACAGAGATCCTCCCGAGTGCTGGGATTAAAGGTGTGTGCCACCACATCTGGCTATTATCTAATCTAATCTGTCTTTATCTCATACACACTGGGCCTGTGCCTCCAGGGTGTTGGAATTAAAGGCATGCACCACCACACCTGGCTAATCTATATTATATTTTTATTAACAAATTTTCTTACTGAACCCAAATGGCTACTATACAATTAACTATCTTTGTTTAAGCTTAGATTCTTCAAGAGTGATTTAGTTTCCACTGAATCAAAATACAGTTTTCCATGTTATTATTTGACTTTTCCCCTGCAATGTTTATATCTGTGTTATTGTTTAACTCTTTTCCTAGGATGCTGGCTCTGGAGAAATGAGGCATAGGTCAGGCACGGTGCTGCACACCTGTGGTCCCAGCACTCTGGAAGTAGAGATTGGGAGATTTTGAGTTTGAGACAGCCTGGGTGTTAGAAATGAGTCCAAGGTTTCCAAGAGAATGACCACACAATCCAAAGTATTTCAGCAAAGCAAAAACATTCTGTTTCTGCAGAGTGGGCACTCCTGCCTATTAAGCAGTCAAGTACATACAGCTGAGGCCCTGATGGATTTTTATTCCAAACACAAAAGGAAAGAGAAACAAGCAGATATAGCTAGTCTAATACCTGAAAAATAGATTTAAAAACAAAACTAGTCAAAATATAGGGAATGACATTTCTATGCTCCTTAAAGGAAAAAAAAAAAATCAAGAAGATATTACAGTCCTAAACATATGTGCACTAGAGAGACACCCAGTTTCACAAAAACAAGTGCCATGAGATCTAAGTCACAGGCTGACCCCAGCACAGTGACACTGGGAAACTTCAGCTCTCCACTCTCACTAATCCACACAAAAACTAAATAGAGTAATGCTGGGTCTAAATGACGTCATAAACCAAATAGATCTAACAGACGTCTGCAGGCTACTCCACCCAAACATTAAAGGATACACTTGATTTATTTTCAGTATCCCATGAAACTGTCTTCAAAATCAACCACATATTAGGACACAAGGTAAGTCTTAACAAATTTACAAAAGAAAATTAAATTAACATCCTTCATATTATCTGACCACAACGGGATAAAGCTGGCTGCCAATGGCAACGGAAGTGACAGAAAGTACACAAACCCATGGAAGTGAAACAACACAGTACTGAGTGAAAACTGGGTCAGTGAAGACATCAAAAAGGAAGTTTAACAATCCCAGAACTGAATGAAAATGAAAACAAAACACACCCCAATCTATGGGACACAACACAAGCATTCATGAGAGCAAAGTTTATAGTACCAAGTGCTTACATAAAAACTTGGAAAGGCTTAATATTAGTAAGTTTATGTTGAACCTGAGGGTCTTGGAAAAATAAGAGCAACAACACTAAAAAAGAGTATATGAGAAGAGAAAATAAAAGTCAGGGTTGAACTTTGGAAATCTATCTGGTGCTATCTCAGACCCAGCTATTCCACTCCTTGGAATATACCCAGAAGATGCTCCACCACACAATGAGGACATATGCTCAGCTATGTTCATAGCGGCCTTATTCATAATAGCCAGAACATGGAAACAGCCTAAGTGTCCCTCAGTAGAAGAATGGATAAAGAAAACTGTGGTACATATACACTATGGAATACTACTCAGCTATTAAAAACAAGGAATTTCCGAAATTTGTGGACAAATGGATTGAACTAGAAATGATCATAATGAGTGAGCTAACCCAGAAGCAGACTTAAATGGTATATACTCACTTATAACTGGACACTAGCCCAAGGGGCAGGTCCCATGAAAGTCTTCACCTATCAGGAAAGTGGGATAGAGGTGAGGACATCCTATTGGGACTCTGGGTGAGAGAAGTATGGGAGAATGGGGAAATAGAAGGATCCAGAGGGTCCTAGAAGCCTACAAGAAGAACATTATGATGGGTGGATCTGGGCCCAAGGGTTCTGCTCAAACTATAGCACCAACCAAGGACAATATGTGCAGTGAGCATTAAACCCCTATCCAGATCTATCCAATGGACAGTACATTTCACACAGTTAAGTGGAGAGTGGGGACTTTCACATGAACTCTGGTGATCCATATTTGACCATGTCCCCTTGATGGGGAGGCCGAGTGGCACTCAGAGGAAGGGTAGCAAGCTACCAAGAAGAGACTTGATACCCTAGGATCATATTCAGAGGGAGGAGGTCCCCCTCAGTCACAGTCATAGGGGAGGGTAATAGGATGAAAGCTGGAGGGAGGGAGGGATGGGAGGATACATGGGATGGGATAACCATTGAGATGTAATATGAATGAATTAATAAAAAAAATTAGAACGCAAAAAAAAGTCAGGGCTGAAATTAGTGAAACAACAACAACAAAGTATATTAAAAAAATCAATTTAAAAAAGAGTTGGGCCAGGTGTGGTGGTGCACACCTTTAATCCCGCCACTCGGGAGGCAGAGACAGATGGATCGCTGTGAGTTCAAGGCCAGTCCGGTCTACAAATCGAGTCCAGGACAGCCAAGGCTACACAGAGAGACCCTGTCTCAAAAAACAAAAACAAACAAGCAAAAGAATACAAAGACACATGGCGATGGTGATGATGGTGTGTGTGTGCTTCCAGTTTGCTCTGCAGGCCACATCGCTATGTGCGTAAAGCACAGAAACACACTGGGTTTACAGAAATGAAGAAGAGTAAAGGTGCTTTTGGCAAGGCTTCAGTTTTGAGGCACATACTTTTCTTAAAATTTCTATGTATGCTCCAAATGGGATCATCTTTGTCTCTTCCTGCCTGATCTTTATTGTGATACTCCCTTTTCATGTCTTGTAGTGCATTAATCACTTTTCTCATCACTGATACTAAATACTCAACAACAAGCAACTGAAGCAACAAAGGGCTTCTTCTGGCTCATGATTTGAGGAGCCACTGTCCGTCATGGCCAGGAAGGCATGGCAGAAGATGTCTCTGTGGTGGCAGGAGCATGTAGCAGCTGCTTGCACACATCTCTGTGCACCAGGAAGCAGAGACGGGACAGGGAGCAGGGCTGGGCTGCAAACCTCAAGACTCATTGCTCAGCAACACTCTAGCTCCATCTAGGAATCACTTCCCAGTGGTTCCACAACCTTTCCATATAGCACCAGCAGCCGGGGGCCCGAGTATTCCAACACACGAGTCTGTGTGGCACATTTCACATCCAAACCATAACATGTATCTGCTGCCATCCCTGTCAGTACCTTGTTCTGCCATCACGAACGGTATGCACTGCAGGATTGTGAGTATATGTTGCTCTCCAAGTACATAGCTTCATCTACTTTCATTTTCCTTGTTTCTTTCAGTTGGAATAATAAAACCACAGCTCCCTAAAGAAGACCAGGGAGAGTTAGAAATAGCCTCTGGCATCATAGTGGATGATGAACAACTGGATCCAGGATTGCAGGATGATGAAATGTGAGTGGGCTGGGCGTGGTAGCGCACACCTTTAATCCCAGCACTCGGGAGGCAGAGGCAGGCAGATCACTGTGAGTCTGAGGCCAGCCTGGTCTACAAAGTGAGTCCAGGACAGCCAAGGCTACACAGAGAAACCCTGTCTCTTAAAACCAAAAAACAAACAAACAACAACAAAAACAAAAACAAAAAAGAAAAGAAAAGAAATGTGAGTGGGTATTACACACCTGAGATAGAAGATGGCCCATATAATCCCAGAATTTGGGAGGCAGAGGCAGGTGGATTGCTGTGAGTTCGAGGCCATCCTGGTCTACAAAGCGTGTCCAAGACAGCCAAGGCTTCACAGAGAAACCCTGCCTTGAAAAACAAAAACAAAACAAAAAAACAAAAACAACAACAACAAAAAAAAACAAATAGAAGATGGCCCATATGGACCAAGCCTATAGAGACCTAGCTATGCAGACCAAGTTTTACATTATAAATGGACTTGTTTGGGCTCTGTTCTTTCTCCCACCTTCTCTGTTTTGTGCATGTGTATGCAGAGATGCATGTGTGTCTATATGTAGCAGATTTTTTTCTCTTTTAGGATTGAATCATAAGCTTGTTTCACACCAGGATATATCTCTATAATCCTAACACTTGAGAGTTATATATGGGAAGGCAGGAGCATCAATAATTCAATGTCATTTTCAGCTACAAGCAAGTTCAAGGGCAGTTTGGGATACATGACATCCTGTCTCAACTCTATGCCCCCCTCAGAGGGTGAATTGCATCCTATTAAATACATATGTCACATTTTATTTATTTGTGTATTGATGCTGACTATGCATATTTATATCCATGAATATAGTATAGCTGTTGTGAACTTGGTGATCCTCCAGCCTGCCTTCTAACTACTCAGTGGCAGCAGCTTATATCACTACCGTTGTAGCCACCAGGTGCAGTGCATTTCCACTGTCATTGCATAGTGACATGCACCCCTTTGTAGTGAGAATTCTAGAGTTTTGGGTTATTTAAAAAACACAAAAATATTATAAGAACATGTTTTCTCTTTTTTTTTTTGGTTTTTCGAGACAGGGTTTCTCTGTGTAGCCTTGGCCATCATGGACTCGCTTTGTAGACCAGGCTGGCCTCGAACTCACAGCGATCCGCCTGCCTCTGCCTCCCGAGTGCTGGGATTAAAGGCGTGCGCCACCACGCCCCATGTTTTCATTTTAATCCTAGGTGGGGGTATATCAGGCTGCTTTATAGCAGCTATGATTTGCCTCATGCTCTAGCAGAGGCATGGTTTTGCCAACTGCAGAGACCATAGAGACCTAGCTAAGCAGACCACTAGTTTCTACGATTGTGTGATGTTTGGAATACAGGGACCTTTTCAGAGGGTATATAAATGCTAGAGCCCTGATAGGGGGGCTGGGGGTTGTTGGTTGTTTAGGGAGGTTGGTTGTAGTTTTTTAGTAGTCATGCTCAAAGAAGAAACAAGAAGAAATTAGATACAAGGATCTTTCCCTCCCTCCCTCCCCTCTCCTCCCTCTCCACTTGAGATGGCCTTTCACTCTCCTCCCTTTCCCCCAATAAAGCTCTTGCCATAGATCTGCTGCATGGCCTGATCTCTTAAGAGACATGCCTTGCTCCTGACCCACAAGATTGGTCTTTCTATGTTGCTAGGTTGGTAGCCAAATTATCTCAAGTTCCCTTTCCATTTTAGCCTCCTTTGTATCAGGGAACAGGCATGCTTAAATGGGATTTCCCAATATTTTAAAATTTCTTCTATAGGTACCACTTAACTGTATAGTTGTTGTTGGTATAGGTTTTTTTTTTTCTTTTGGCAGCTCTAGAGACTGAACCTAGGACTTTATACATGTTATAGATGAATTCTTACATACTCTTTAAAAATCCTGTCTTGGTATCATCTATTGGGTTTAACATTTAAACAACTGATACATTTCACCCAACCTAATTGTTTTTTTCTCATGTCCATATGTTCTTATTAGTTTGAAATTATTTTCTATAAAAATTTTGGCAGCACTGAAAATCAAACACAGCATCCCATACATGCATGTCGAGTGTCCTATGGCTGTGCCTCAGTCCTTTACGGTTTTAAATGTCTGCTGTATCCTGTTGAGCACACTAGCTCTAGGAAAATTTGTCAACATCTTCCATAGAAATAACCTCACTTAAGAGTTACTTCATCATCTGCCTTGTTAGTGAAGAATCAAGGCTGGTCAGCTACCTCAGTGGCAGAGCATTCACTGGTCATGCATAAAGCCCTCATTTGATTCCCAGCATGGAAACAATCTATTTTGTCCCTGGCTTCCCACTAGATCTAGTCATGTGTTTTCTTGTCTAATAAAAAAAAATTATTATGTGTTTTCTAGTGATAGTTTATAGCCTTATTTTGAAGTTATTTTTTCTTCTCTTCCTGTCTCTGTACATTTCTTTCATAGCTAATAGTCTAAAAGGATCCTGTTTTCTTCTTTGAGTTTTGCTCTATTCTTGATGTTTGGAAAACTAGCGGAGTGGTTAGAAAAAAAATCCAGTAATGTAGCTTGTCTGCTTTGGCCCAATCTTAGTATCTTAGTTACTATTCTATTGCTATAATAAAACATCATGATAAAGGCAGCTTATCAAAGGAAGCATTTAATTGGGAGTTTGCTTACAGTTTTGGAGGTTTAGTCCATGGTCTTATGGCAAGGGACATGGAGAGAGAGAGAGAGAGAGAGAGAGAGAGAGACAGAGAGAGAGAGAGAACGAGAGAGCGCCAACAAGTCACACCTTCTAATCCTTCCCAAACAGTTCCACTGTCTGGGAACCAACCATTTAAATATATGAGCCTCAAATCACCACAGTTGAGGGGAAAATCCCACAAGAAATTTATAAGCACAGATTTGAATTTGCTTTGATTTGGCATTTGAATCACAATGTGTGGGTGGCCTAGACACCTCTAAACTGAGAAACCAGCATTAAGAGTAACGTTATAGGATGCTATTACTCCTGGGATCTCAGAAGAAGTAAACATCAAACACTTAGGGTTATAATATGTCATGTTTTCTTAGGAAAAATGAAGATGAATTCACATCTGGCCAGGTGAGACCTTCTCTCAGAACAAAATAAAACACAGCCCCCCAGAATCTACAGAGAGACTGCAAAACAAAAAATAGCTGAATTAAGCCACAAAGAACTTGATATAATTATGTCGTGAAGACTATGTTTTAAGTCACTTAATTAAAAATCATTGGGCAGGAGGGGCGGGGAATACACAGCTCAGTGGAAGAATATTTGAGAACTTGGGATTGGTTTTATTTTTGAGACAGGGTGTCACCTTTAATTTGCCATCCTTCTGCCTCAGCCTCTCCAATGCTGGGATTAAAGGCATGAGCCACTATCCCTGCTGGCATTGTCACATGGTGTGTGTGTGTGTGTGTGTGTGTGTGTGTGTGTGCGCGCGCACACACACACACACACAGACAGGGTGGACAGAGAGAACTGACTCTTGAAAGTTTGTCCTCTGATTTCCACCTGATTACAACACACATACGCATACCACTCATACACACAGTAAAAAAAATTGATCTTAGTGTTTGAGCTGCTACAACAAAATGCCTTAGAGTAGGTTACTTATAAATAACAGAGTGTGCTTTAGTTTTACACTCTGTTGGATTCAAGAGCAAGGTGTTAACAGATTTGATGTCTGGCTAGGACTAAGTCCTGGGTTCAAAGACATCGTGGAGCTCTGTCCTCAATGAGTGGAATGGAAAAAACACCCCATCAGGCTCCTTTTATAAAAGCTACATCCTGTTCATTAGAGCTTTGCCCTCATGACCTGATCACTTCCCAAACCCTGTAATTTTCCATCTTTCCATTACAGAGTTAGAACTTACCTGATGTGTGTAGGACCAGCGGTGTTTTGGGTAAAGGATTCTCGCCTGTGCCTGCTTTCTCTCAACTATCTAAACATGCTCAGATCTCTTCCAGGGCTGGACTCCCTGAGACTGCCCATGAGCTAGTTGTCCCTTGTCACTTCTATTGTCTCCCATTGCTTTCTCAGTCCATTTTATGGTGGCCCGTGCTGCCTGGCACTCATAGGAATGGGGAAACATCTTCTCCAAGGTCATCTGTTACCATGACTTACCAAGGCCAGCATCCATGTCTCTGTCTTCATCTGGCTTCTCCCTTGGTTAATTATAGCCACACGTTGCTTAGTAATAAGGCTAGCTCAAGGAAATTCATGGCTAGGTGATTTTATCTTTGTATGGCCCTCACAGTGTGCGCTTACAGAAACCTACAGTGGTCTTGGGTTTGGATTTTTCTTCTGTTTTTGAGGCAGGGACTTAGGTAGCCAAGCCTGGCATCAGACGTGCTATGTAGTCAAGGATAATCTTGAGTTTCTGACTTCTGCCTCCACCTCCACTGAGTTGGAATTACAGTGATGTGCCACCATCTTCAGTCAGTGCTGTGTATCTAACCTAAGACTTCACACCTGCCAGGCAAGCACTCTGCCTACCTCTCAAGCCCAGTGTAAGTGTTACACAGTAAACTTTTTCCCCTCTAGGTAGGAGTGAGCATGAGGACTTGTGTTTGGAGCCCAGAACCCACCTCAAACAGCCTGACTTTGCGTGCCTGTAACCAGTGCTGTGATACAATAGGATTGTTGTCTTAGGTGCAGCCTAGCTCCAGGGTTAATGAGGGACACTGTCTTGCAGGAATAATGTTGAGTGATAGAGCAGGACAGCCTATGTCCTCCTCTGGCCTCTGTGTGGACGTATGCAGGCTATGGCACCTGCGTCTGCACACACACTCAGCCACATGCTCCTCCATCCCCAGGCCAGATCGATAGACTCTTTTGTTATCTGGTGAAAATCCAACTTGCACCATGTTCAGGTGGCAGCAAGGAATGGAAAATGAAACTAGTTCTTTTAAAAAAAATTTTATTTTATTAATTTATTCATATTACATGTCAATGGGTATCCCCTCCCTTGTATCCTCCCATTCCTCCCTCCCTCCCTCCCGCTTTCCCCTTACTCCCCTCCCCTATGACTGTGACTGAGGGGGAGCTCCTCCCCCTGTATATGCTCATAGGGTATCAAGTCTCTTCTTGGTAACTTGCTATCCTTCCTCTGAGTGCCACCAGGTCTCCTCCTCCAGGGAATGTGGTCAAATATGGGGCACCAGAGTTCGTGTGAAAGTCAGACTCCACTCTCCACTCAACTGTGGAGAATGTCCTATCCATTGGTTAGATCTGGGTAGGGGTTTGAAGTTTACTGCCTGTATGAAAGTCTTCACTAACCAGGAAACTGGGATGGAGGGGAGGACATCCTATTGGGACTCTAGATGAGAGAAGCATGGGAGAATGGCAAAGTTGAAGGATCCAGAGGATCCTAGAAACCTACAAGAAGAACATTATGATAGGCAGATTTGGGCCCAAGGGTTCCGCTCAAACTAGGGCACCAGCCAAGGACAATACAGGCCAGAAACTAGTTCTTTATTAGTGCTTTTAGATCATAACATGGACTTGCTTATTTCAGAAAATTTGAAGAATCTGAAGATGAGTTGAGAAGCGAAATAATAGAATCCTTAGGAAAACTTGCAACTTCCACAGAAGAAAAGGAAGACGTTCCCAGCGCCTCTAAGAATGCTGACAAGCCATGAGAGAAGAAAGGTTAAATTTGCTGGCCTAGAAATTCCAGTGAAGGTCTGGAAGCTGGTTTTGCCTGTCAAATCTGTATCTCTAAGACCAAGGACCACCAAACGCCAGTCAAAATGTCCAAGTGTGAATAACCTATTTCTCATTGCTGGGAAAAGCCCACTAACTTGCTGACCATAGTCTTGAGGGACAGCTGTCTTTAGCTTTAGCTCATCGATTAAACTGAAACTATCTGTTCATATCTCCATGTATTTGTCTTTAGAATAAAATGTATTAGGGGGGAAAAAAAACCAAGCCAACCAGCTTCGGCTATGTCTGGCAGCCTTTTCACTGGTCCCTGCTCAAGTGGTAGTAAATGTGTCCCAGTCCTTCCACTTCCCTCCTAAGTGCCTTGTAACGTTTATGTAGAGTCCAAGGGAACAAACAGCAATAGAACCCTGGAACTGTTGTCCCAAAAGAGTGATCTTAGGTTTGGGGGTGAGTAGAGAGTTAGAGGAAGAACAGTGGGAGAAGTGAGGTAAATTGCAGAGACCAATTTTCTTCTAGAAATTTGCAAAAGTTCCTATCATAGTTATGTAACAGAGGTAACTTTTCTGTTGTGTTCGCTCTGTGATCACAGATGCACTCTCATTTATTCATTCATATCAACGCTTTGGAGTCAAGGATACTTTTGCATAATTAAACACATTCTGAAAGCACTAACAACAACACTGGTACTTACGATTTTGCTTATGTGAAGATCCTGTAAAATGCTCTGTAAATTATTAAAATAGGGTATATGGGGGCTGGTAGTATAGCTCAGAAGTAAGGTACCCACTTAGCATTTGAGAATGTGGGTTTGATCCACACAATACTAAAACCAAATATGTGAGATCTATATATATGCAATCTGCTTTAAAAGTCTATAAAGGTCCAGAAAGACGCTTCAGCTACCAAGAAGACTTGTTCTTCCAGGGGATTCAGGACGTTTGTCCCTCCCACAAGAGCCATAGGCTATCTAATAAACCGCCCAGTAGCAGGTATCAGAAACATCCTTGAGTTGTTGGTCAGGGAGATCAAGAGACTCCCCAAACAATATAGGCTACTGCTTATTGCCCTGTCGCCTTACGGAAGTTGAAGGTAAGTCCCTATTAGTAAAGACATCACACTTTTTGGACACAAGATTTGCAGGATTTGAGCTGATCTGACTGGAAAGCTTCCTCCCTGAGCACTAGAGTTCATAATATGAGAAGGTACTTTGCAAGCTGCCAAAGTGTGTGTGGGGGGGATAAAAATCAATAGTCCTGATCAGTTATAAATGACAATGACCCAGCATGGAAAGCTCTCCCAAAATGTGCAACAGTGGCACTTACATACTGGTAACAAACAGCTGCCAAACTGAACACAAGGCCCACTCAACAGAAAGAAAATCATGCCTGGCTAGTGAGGACGTGGCTTTAGGAGAATATATTACTGCTATTTTTACAAGCCAGTGTAATTACCAACTGCATTCTAAATACTTACCTTTATGCCCGCAGACTTTAGCTCTCAGCTCTGATCAAAGAAGCTTCTTTTTGCAGCAGATGAAGCCGCATATGGTGGAAATGCAGAGATCAACTGTCTGTGGGGTGCCCAGCCCCAACTGACAGGCCTACAACAAAACCCTTACACCTAAGGCTCAGTGAACACTGCAGCTGAGAGGGGCAGAAAGACTGTAAGAGGCGGAGGACCAGGTGGTCTGCTGCAAAGTCTGTGTCTGCTAGATATGGCAGGGAATCTACACCCACGAAATCTCAACAGTATTCCCCAACAAGACCTGAACACTGACCTCCCCAGTTGGTATGTCAGCGTGGATGGGGGACTCTTACATGGCCCAACACCCAGATGAAGAGCTACAGAAATGAATAACCACTGAGACAGAATTAGTTATCCTCAGGGATGAGCTCCTGACTGGTTATCCCAAGTGATCATCCCTAAAAACAAATCCATACAAGCAGCACCGAACAGACCCAGCAGGTTGCACTTATATGTTTATTTGCATACAATGATAATTAAAGGAAAGGACACCATGAATTCCTAAGAGGGTAGAGAAATCATGTAAATGTTTTAATTGAATTAAAGAAATCACCTGTCAGATTTAGATACTTTGTATCAATAGCTCTACATTTAACATAAACTTCATAATTGTGGTATCACAGAAAATAGGAATGTGTATTTCCACTGCTGTGGACTCAAACCACAATGCTTAGACTAATGGGGGAAAAAAATCACAGTTGTAGAGAACTTAGCAGCCACTCAGACATTTCCTAGAAATAGTTAAAGACAGCCTTTACATTTTGCACAGTCCCTGAAATCTAGTAAAAAAAAAAAAGTATCTGTAAACGTTTTTAGGAACACTGGAAAAGAATATACATGTAAATAATATTTTATGCTTTTGATACATAAAAGTACTTTTGAAAAACTCGTGTAAAAGTATTTTTAAGAAATTAGAATTCTAGCTGGGCGTGGTGGCACATGCCTTTAGTCCCAGCACTCGGGAGGCAGAGGCAGGCGGATCACTGTGAGTTCGAAGCCAGCCTGGTCTACAAAGCAAGTCCAGCACAGTCAAGGCTACACGAGAGAGACCCTGTCTCGAAAAACAAAACAAACAAAAAGAGCATAAAAAAAGTAGAATTCTTTCTTCTTTCACTACACCCTCTATTAATGTTGTTCATTCCAGTTTGTATAACCTTTAGTCCTATTATTTTGTGTGGATGGGTAGGCTGTGTGGGCTATAGCTAAATGTTACCTCAAAGACTGGCCATAAAATAGCAGTGGGCTCAGAGTTAGAACACCACGTCACATCCTGATTCTGTCTTTAAACACCTTTGTGATAATGAAGAAGTCTACTCATAGGTTCTTTCATAGGTTGTTTTTGTCTCTAAAGTTGAAAATAAAAATAGAGACTGTAATGTTCCATCCACTTCCAGCCTCCACAATCTCTTTGCTCTCTGTTGGTGTGCTACACCAGGGCCTGTGCTTTGCTGCTTTCCCACTGTAGTGAATCAACAATATAACTGGGAGTGGATCATGAAGCTAGCTAGAGCAAAACAGAACAACCAAAATCCAAAACCAACCAAGCAGCTAGAGGAGCCAGCAAGGAGTAATGCACCTCTTCTGTATGCTCTAACACAGTGTCAGACAAACTGTGTGGACAGTCCGCTTACCTACAAGGAACTGTGTCTGTACAAACTGGCAAATGCTGTGCTGTGCCTCGAGCTGGCCTCACACATTGCAGCCAGCCACTCCAGTCACATTCTTGGTCCCCACACTTTCAGGATAGAGGCTAGGTCAAATTTATACTGATTTCCAAGTACTAGCTAAGAAACCAACAAACTACAGTGTTATAAACTTATCTATATTGTGGGAGTACAGACAACCTTTACTAGTGGTCGTTACTTTTGTAAACAAGTTTAGCTTGATATTCTCTTGAAAGAATTGAGGCCGACTTTTAACCTTAAGTGAGGTTGTTAAGGGATAAGAAACCCATACAAACAAATTATGGTAGGCACTAACTACAACTTAATTTCCACACAAACCTAGTTATGGGAAAGGCTGCTGCATGTTTTGACTTCAACATATCTGTACACACCCATGAAGAAATCAGTCCATCTCATCTCTTGACTGATGCTTTGGGATAGCAGTAGAGATGCCTGTTTGAAGTTTCTTTTTCCTTTTAAGAAAATTATTACCTATAGTTAAACGGGTTGCCCATGCTGGTGTTTCCCAGGACTCCTGGGGTTGGGGTATAGTGGCTCTGTGGTTAGAACACTTGTGTACCATGAGCATGGCTTTTGGTTCAATCTCTAACCTAAACCCATCCCTCAAACAGAATTTAACCCAAAGATGTAAGAACACATTTTAAAGTGCCCGCTGATTACCTGCTCTGTGTGTCTTTCAGCACTTCCTTTTCCTCTGGAAGGAAGTCTTTGGCTGAGGTTGGCTCTGTGGTACCCAGAATTCAAACATCCCTGCTCTTGCTTTTTATTCTTTGAGGCTCTACATTGCATCTCCAGCAATATAAGACAAATAAAAACCCAGGAAGCTTTCTTTTATGCATTCTAAAGTAAAGTGATCTGAAAATCAGGATTTGGCTGGGCATGGTGGTGCACGCCTTTAATCCCAGCACTTGGGAGGCAGAGGTAGAGGCAGGTGGATCGCTGTGAGTTCCAGGCCAGCCTGGTCCACAAAGAGAGTCCAGGACAGCCATGACTACAAGAGAAACTCTGTCTCGGAAAAACAACAACAAGAAAATCAGGATTTGGGGCTCAGGATGGTAGAGTACTTGTCTAGACTGTGGAGGGCCCAGGTTCCATCCCCAGCGCTGCATACACTGGACTTGGTGGTGCATTCCCACAATCCAGTGGAGGCAGAAGCATTCAAGGATTAAAACAAGGAAAAGTTAAAAAAAAATTAAAAGATACATAAGTATATAAAATTTTGATTTGTAATATTTTTTTCTTTGAGATATGTACTGCTCAGATTTTTGAGATCAAAAACTAATGTAAATTCTGTACATTAAGCTACATGAAGCTGGGTGGTGGTGGCACATGCCTTTAATCCCAGCACTTGGGAGGCAGAGGCAGGCAGATCTCTATGAGTTTGAAGCTAGCCTGGTCTACAGAGTAAGTTCTAGGACAGCCAAGGCTACACAGAGAAACCCTGTCTTAAAAAAAACAAAAACAAACAAACAAACAAACAAACAAACAAAAGTACATGAGATTATAGATAATTTTGATTTTTGTTAAATACTTCCTTGTCTATATACATATTACTGAGAATATTATTCAAGTTGCCTTTATTACTATAAAGAATGAATTTAGAAAATATTTATGGGCTGGACAAATGGCTCAGTGGTTAAGAGCACTGTCTGCTGTTCCAGAAGTCCTGAGTTCAATCCTAGGAACCACATGATGGCTCACAACCATCTATAATGTGATCTGATGCCCTCTTCTGGCCTGCAGGCATACATGCAGATAGGGCACTCATACATTAAGATAAATAAAAAGAAAATATGTACATCTGAAGGTGTTTCCAAACGAGGCATTTCCTTTTACTTTCTGGTGCTGGAGACAGAACTCAGGACCTCGCAGACACCACACACATGCTCCGCACTACCTACATCTGCAGCTCCACTGTGGATGAATTATCAAGAATGTGCACAGATTTGGCATTATGTAAGTAACTTCTCCATGGAAGACAGGAATGCTACTTCAAAGTTCTGGTCAGAAAATCTGCTTACAGATGCTCTAGCATTTTTTCTGATTTGAAGTCTCTCTTCTGCAGACAGAGAAAGAACATGAGCCATGGTTTCAGCATAGCCTTCTTCACTCTCAGCCAGAAATCCAGTTATTTGTCCTTCGTGAGGAACAACAATGTCAAGCTTTGGGCCTCCTGAATTGTGTGCAAGGATGATTGTGCCAGCTGCCATACACTCGACAATTCCTGAGGAAGAAACAACAAAAACCACACAGACCTTTTAAGTTTTTGATGAACATATGCCTTCAAAAATTCTGAGACCTAGGAAACATTTGATTAAGTATTTGTGCGTCTAGAAGTTTGCTTATTTAACATGATACAGATAAAACAATTTTAAGGTGTGTGTGTGTGTGTGTGTGTGTGTGTGTGTGTGTGTGTGTGAATGTTCCTGTGGAAGCCAGAAGTTGACTTGAGTTTGCTCTATTGCTTTTCACTCACCGTAGAGACACTTTCTGATCTGGAGTCTAGACTGGCTGGTCAGTGAGCTAAAGAGCCGCTAGACTGGTCATTCTCAGCCTGTGGGTTGGGTCACGATCCCTTTATGGGTCAAATGACCCTTTCACAGGGTTGCCTAAGACCATCAGAAAACCCCTATTTTACACCGTGATTCAGAACAGTAGCAAAATAACAGTGAGGAAGTAGCAACAAAAATAATGTTATAGTCGGAGGTCACCACAGCCTGAGGAAGGCTGAGAACCACTGCATTAGAAAAGTTGTAAGAGGTCTAATAACATCAGCAGACAGAAGTGTGAACAACCTCAGAGGACTAAAGTGTGCCCTTCTCACAAAGCGTACGGCTGCCTGACTTTGTGTTCAACAGCAAGGTGGAACTGGGTAGGTTTTGGTTATTGCCTGCCAATGACACACATGAAGGTTTAAGTTACTCTACCCAGCCTTTCCTAGTTGCACTCCTCCTTCACATCCTTTAATACACAGCACAGGCAATGGTGCTCTGGAAACTCAGTGCTCGGCTTACCACAATTTCACCTTGCTTCCTGTTCTCTCATCCCACTGCTTTCCCTAGGCCACCGATGACCTTCCTTTCCCCAGTGCATAGCCTGGGTCCCAGCTGCCCTTTCTTGTTGTCACAAAACACCAGTTCTGTGTTCCCAAAGCACACTCCACATCTGTTTTCTGCAGTCTCCTTCCTTCCGCTTGCTCATCTGCTCCTCAGCTCTTTACTGAGGCTCCTCTTGCTCTCACACTGTCCCCCCAAAGACCATCTGCAGCTGCCTGTGCCACTCTGTATTAGTCAGGGTTCTCCAGAGGAACAGAACTGATAGACTAAGTACATATATTTATTAGAGGGACTTACAGCCGTAAGTAGAGGCTTCCAGAACAATAGCACTTTATGAAAAGAACTGTAGTGGTTTGAGGGAGAATGTTCCCCACAAATCCCTATAGTTGGTTATGTGGTTCCCAGTTGGTGGAACTCTTTGGGAGAGATTAGGAGATGTGGCCTTGTTGGAGGAGGTGTGTCACTGGGTGTGGGCCTGGATGTCTCAAAAGAGCCACACCCTTCTCTGTGCGTCTTTCTGCCACCATGCCTTTGTGCTGCTACTGTGGACGCTAACTCTCCAAACAACGAGCTGCCAGGTTTTCTTCTCTATGTTGCCTTGGTCGTGGTGTGTGTTACAGCGACAGGAAAGTAACTAAGACACGGACTTCATGAACATCTAGCCGTATCAAACAGCTTAAACCCAAGGACAAAACTCACCAATCCCAAAGTGCTCATTCCACATGCTATGCAGACCCATCGTTGCTTCAGACAAGTAATTCTTCAATTCACTGAAGGGAATGTTTATTTTAAATTCCACATCTTCATGAACTCCCAAGTTCTCAGACAGTCTTCTCAGTTGGTTTACTCTAAACTCATCGTCTTTGTTTCGACACCCTCCAATAAGGACAAGTTTAAGTGAAGGGCGTGACTCAGCCGCCTTCTCTCTCAGCAATTTGGCAAAGGCTTTGATCTGCAAAGCATGATTCTTTTCAGGCCTGAACTGGCCAATGGAAATCAGCAGGTGCTCTGGGGTCACCCTTTTCTCATGTAAGGGGATGTCCAGAAATGCCTGCACATCACAAGGTGGATAAACAACGTTAGTGCAATGCCCAACTTTCCACAGTGAGAGAATATGGTTTAGTGTCCAAGAAGAATTCACCATGACTACATCACTGCAAGAACCAACAAGGCCATAAATCAAAGCAAATAAATAGTAGTAGACGAGCTTTGCTTTGCTGAGAAGAGCATTTCTGCTAATGAAGGCTGCGTTGTTAAACCCAGGGTTTTGCTTCTTCACCACCGAGAGCATGTCAGTGCTGACCGTGGGGTAGTGAACATAGCTCCCGACTCGGCACCCCCCCACATACCGAAACAGAGGGAGCGTGAAAGCGTAGCCCATAGAATCGATGTAGACATCAGGGACGCGCTGCATCAGAGCTTCCCAGCCGAGGAAAAGGGATCCAAGGCTTTGGCCTAGCAATGTGAAGTGAGGGTAACGAGAATCTTCCACAAGGTAGCGTTTCCTTAAGAAAACGAACTGCACTGGGTGAACTAACTTGATGTTAAATCTTCTGAAAGCACCTTCTAGTATCTGTTGACCACTGACATCGACGTCACCAGTATACACAACATACACAGCTTCAGGATACCTGAAATAAAATGTCATCTAGGTTATAATTAAGCCAAAGGTCACAATGTCCTTATAATCATAAGCAAGCTCATATTTATACTGAAAATGTTTTTTACTATTCTTCATTTATTGAATTTAAACTATGCGTATCCTTCCTTGAGGGTTTTATTCAATCTTTCAAATGAGACTATGTGCTATATATTTTTCTAAGATTTATTTATTATGTATATGATGTTCCGCCTGCACATAAGATGGTACCAGATCTCATTGTAGATGGTTGAGGCACCATGTGCTTGTTGGGAATTGAACTCAGGACCTTCGGAAGAGCAGCCAGTGCTCTTAACCTCTGAGTCATCACTCCAGCCCCTCTGCGCTGTATTTTGATTGTCATTTGCAAATTCGTCTATTGAAATCTAATCTCTAGTAGAGTGGCATTAAAAAGAAAGGGACTCATAAGGGGAATAATAGGAATTGTGCCTTCTTAATTTTTTTTTTCCTGCTGAAGACTGAACCTAGGGCCTTTGCATGTATAATATACACTTTGCTACACTCTCAGACCCTTTGTGGCTCCCTGTAAGAGGGCTAGGAGTGTGCTCACCACACCACAACATGAAGATGCAGCAAGCAGCAGTTATCTACATAGCACAAAGTGAGTGACACTAGGAGCAATACACTTCTCTGCTTTATAAACTGAGATGAGACTAAGATATCATATCTTCTAAATATTTGCCATTCCTTCTACATGAGCTCTATGTATGCATGTATGCATATATGTTTTCCAAGCAGGGTTACTCTGTGTAGCCTTGGCTGTCCTGGACTCAGTTTGTAGACCAGGCTGGCCTCGAAACTCACAGCAATCCGCCTGCCTCTGCCTCCCGAGTGCTGGGATTAAAGGTGTGGGCCACCACGCCCGGCATCACATTCGTTTAAGAAATTAATTCCTAGCAGGGCGTGGTGACACACGCCTTTAATCCCAGCACTAGGGAGGCAGAAGCAGGAGGACTGCTGTGAGTTCGAGGCCAGCCTAGTCTACAAAGCCAGTCCAGGACAGCCAAGGCTACACAGAGAAACCGTGTCTCGAAAAACCAAAAGAAAAAAGGAAAAGGAGAAAGAAAAAAGGAAATTCATTCCTGGATCTGGAGCCATGTCTCAGTGGCTAAGAGTACTTCACCACTCTTACAGAAGACCTGGGTTCAATTCCCAGTGCTACACAGTGGCTCATAAGGATGCAATGCCCTCCTCTGGCTTCTGTGGACAGTGTCTGCAAATGGTTCACTTTCATACATGCAGGTGCTAACACACATAAAATAAAAGTGAGTAAAATCTTAAAAATAATATTTCCCTGAGAGTACAGATGCACACATATTATTCTCTTTTTTGATACCTCAATTTTCAGACAGATTTCCTCTGCTACTTAACTAATTCTAATGTAACAAATTCTCTTCAACACATTATAAGTAACATATATACATAGCTATATCTTGATTGCTAGTATAATATTGAAATGACAGACTTGGGCCAAGGAGATGGCTCAGTGAATAAAGCACATGTCACACAAGTGTGAGGACCAGTGCTTGCACCCATGAGCTCTCATAAAAGTGATAAGCACGGTGACAGCAGAGACAAGTGGCTCTCTGGGCAAGCTGCCTAGATAGACTGGCAGGGATCTGATGCCCAGGTTCAGCTAGAGTTCGATCCTGCCTCAGTAAAAAGTGGAAAGCAACTGAGGAAAACATCCGGCATCAGCTTGGGATCCACATGCACCAACACACATGCACACATGAATGCTCCCTCAAACTATATACTAAGGAAAAAGTTATGGCATTTAGATAATTTGGGGTTGCTTTTCCAGGGGAACCATGAAATATTTTCCTACATGGATAGGTTTCATACAAACCCCAGAGATTTATATATTTGTATACACTTAGAAAACTACTTTCGAGCCAGGCATGGTGGTGCATGCCTTTAATCCCAGCACTCAGGAGGCAGAGGCAGGTGGATCTCTGTGAGTTCGAGGCCAGCCTGGTCTACATAGTGAGTCCAGGACAGCCAATGCTACACAGAGAAACCCTGTCTCAAAACTTCACAAAGAACAAAACAAAACAAAAACAAAAACTATTTTCAGCTGGGCATAGTGGTGCACACTTTTAATCCTATCACTAGAGAGGCAGAGGCTGGCAGATCTCTGTGGGTTTGAGGCCAGCCTGGTCTAGTGAGTTCCAGGACTGTCAAGAGTTATGTAGTGAGTCCTTGTCTCAATAAAACCAAAATTAATTATTTTTCACAATGTTACTACCCCTGCCCCACCCTCCCCCACCTGTATGTTTAACTTGCACTTAGATCATCTGTCATGTCACCCCCATAGCTTTTCATCCTCCGCATCTCAACACATCTCTTCTCCCTGGCAAATCTTTTTCCTATCGTCATGTGTAGGCATTTAGTTAGGGCTGCCTACATGAGCACAGGTGGAGCTATTTACTTAAACAAGGGCAGCCCTACTAGTGGCTACAGCACAAAGGACCTTGACACCCCCACACAAGCAAGTATTAACTGTCTTTAGCTTTTCATGAAAGCTAAATACATCTCTCTCCATTCTTGACGGAATGCTGGAGGGTCTAGTCTCATACAGGTTTTTTTCATGGAGCTTAGTGGAATGTTTTGGTTTTACAAGATAAGTTTCTCTGTGTAGCCTTGGCCGTCCTGTAACTCTCTTTGTAGACCAGGTTGGCCTCGAACTCACATAGATCCACCTGCCTCTGCCTCCTGAGTGCTAGGATTAAAGGCATGAGCCACCACTGCCTAGCCACAGCTTAGTGTTTTAAACTGAGAGGTAAGAGCATATTTTTAAAGCTAGCTTCTCCCCAGCCCCCGACCCTTGAGGGGTGGTTCTCATGTTGCCAAAGCTGGCTTACAACTCCTGGGCTAAAATAATCCTCCCACTGTAGCCTCTAGAGAAGACAGGATGGCAGCTGGGTAACGCTGCTGAACCTAAAACTCAGCACAATCTTAGGAGGCAAGCAGCAGTGTAGCAGATTAAATGCTGAGGAAGATGCATACCTACTTTATCTGCAGGGCTCTCAGAGCACACCATAGAACTCTCTCTCCTCCGCCGCCCGCATTGCAGTAGGGATGGAAAAAGGCAACCACCGTTCGAGCTTTTCCATTTTTGCTTGTTGACATTGACTTTTTCTTTCTCTGTAGATGTCGCCTGATTATCCAAAGGCCAATGACCAAACATACACACAAAACTCCACATATAATTAGTGCAGGAAAGAATAGTGAATAAAAAAATCTGAAATAAACAAATGGTAAAAATCAACCCGTTGTCAACTTAATAAGGAAGCTACAAACTGAGTAAGCTTACACACCTAGTGGTGGTGATTGAATTCAGGGCCTCATACATGCTAGGCAAATACTTTATTCCTAGACGATATTTACCCATATTTAAACAGAATGCTTTCTCACCATTATAATGTGCACAGTACAGAACTGGCAGCATTCCAGTTAGCAGGGAAAAAAACAACAAAAACAAGAATGTGCCAGAACAAACTGGTCTACCCATATTTTTAACAATCACCACAGAACTTTAAGCTGAAAGTACAGAAATGAAGGTGTAATACAAACTTTGGCAAGGATGCTCGTAACCACTGCTCTGAATTTTCTACCTAAACAAAAGTACATAGGTTTAAAAGAACTTAGGTAGGCCTTCCCAAGTTAGGAACATCTTTTGGGATATAGAACCATTACAACAGCAGTAATCACCAGGTGGTTAGCATTCCTCTTTATTTCTATTAACTACCTATTTTTTACACAAGAAACGATATGTATCTTAAAACAAAACCAATACATTTGTAATTTAAACACCAACCAGGAAAAAAAAAATCAATCAACAGATGGTCAAGAACCAGAGAATTAACCAACTGGCTTATGAAGCAGAAAAGCAGCTGTAAGCCGTAAGGAAACGGCTGCTCAGCCAGTAGTGAGGCATACGAAACAACCGCGGTAAACTGAGGCATGGCAAAGAAAACTCTTCCGCTGACTTTATCTGTGCTGCCCCAACTAGTCATCCAAGGAGGGCACCGACTCCTGAGCTCAGGCCACCAGCTCCTCACCTCAGCAGCGCGTATAAAATCGAGCTCCCTCTGTCCGCCGCCATCTTACTCCCTCCCTCCCTCCCTCGCCGTCCGGAAGCGCTTAGGCTGTTCTTCTGTTCTATTGGTTCCTGACGAAGCGTGTGCCGCTAGCCACGCCCCTCCTGCCAACACGCCTTCCTGCGGATTGCCAAATAACCGCTTCCTGAAGGCGGGGCGCACTCGGTCCCGCCCACTTGGGCTGCACCACTGTGGCGGTGGGCGTGGCCTGTGATGGACAGCCGCCTTCCCCAGCCTCCCCGTACTCCCCCTCTGGCCCTCCCCTCCCGGGTCCTGTAGCCCCCTTGCTGGAGCTACGCCACGCCCCCACCGCGGAGCAGGCAACCGTTTGGGACCCAATGGGAGATCCCGGCGGGCGCGAGCTGCTCCTCAGATACCGAGTCCACTCATTCAGAGGTGGCGGCCGCAGGAGCGAGGCTAGGGGTGGCGAGGGGTCTGTGAGGGAGCCGGTGCCCTGCGGCTGTGGTCCTCGCTGCACCCCATCCCCAGCACACCGCCGACTTCGCTGCAGCAAGTCCGCTGCTCCCGGGGCTGGGCGATCAGAGCTGTGTGTTTCCCGGGAACCACAGATGCTCGTCTTCGCGCCTCCTCTCCCTGGCTTGTAAAGTCGCTTTTCCCTCCCCCGACCGAGTGACCTTTGGGCTCGGGGATGGATCCCAGGAAGAAGTTGGCATTTGTGGGGACGATGCCTGAACAGGAGCGACAGGTCACAGCCAGAGAGGCCAGTCAGAAAGTAAGTTTCCTTCCCCGGACCGCGGAGTTTAGCACCTGCCTGAAGCGCTTTCCTCCAGTATTCGTGACTGAGGACACGTACCCCATAGAACCCAGCTCGAGAGAGTGAATTGGGGAGGAAAGCCCTCTAGATCAAGTGTGCCACTGATCCTCTGGTGTTCAACCGTTTCTAGCTCAGCACTTTTAGGTTCATGTTTAAGGGCTCTGAGCGGGTAGTTTCTGTGTAAAAACTAGTTGTTCAAAAAGTAGTTACCCGGGAGTGGTTTAGTCGCTTGGCTAATGCCTGGCTTCTCATACAGTTTACATCTAAGTCCTATAGCTTAGAAGCATTCACTTTAATAATACAAGTAGTTAATTAATGCAGTCTCTTAAAGATGCAAACAGCACAGAAATATTTAACAGGGAAAGCAGGTCTGTTTTGCAGTTCCTTCAATCAGCAAATACTTACTGAAACTTGTAGGTTTTGGGCATATGAAGAATTCTTGAAGACTTCCATGTTTGTGTGTTGTTTTAAAATATATTTATCTTTGGTGGCGCATGCCTGTAATCCCAGCACTTGGGGAGGCAGAGGGCCTGCGGATCTCTGAGTTTGAAGCCAGCATGGTGTACAAAGACAACCAAGGTTGTGCTTTGGAGATTGTTTCACAGAGTGTCGTAGGTGTCCCCATGGTGGGTTGATGATTCCCTTGTGGGTGGTCATGATGGTTGCTTCCTTTCCCTATCTCAAAGTCGACATGATCTTTGAGCTTGAATTGTGTGTGCTGTGGCTATCAGGGGCATCTTGCTGGAGTTGGTTCTCTTTCCCACCATGTGCGTCCTGGGAACGGAGCTCAGCTCATCTGCCTTAAAGGCAGGTGCCTTTACCCATGAGTCATCTTGCTTTAATTTGTACTTGAATTTAAAAAACAAAATCCAAAACAAAACACAAGCAGCCAGGCTTGGTGGCACATGCCTGACACCCCAGCACTCAGGGAGGCAGAGGCAGGTGGATCTTTGTGAGTTCGAGGCCAGTCTGGTCTACAAAATGAGTCTAGGACAGCCAAGGCTACGCAGAGAAACCCTGCCTGGGGGTGGGTGGGGGGATTATTTATTTATTTTATGTATGTATGGCGGAGTGGGTCGAGGCGTGAGAGGTAAGAGGATGGATAACTTTCAGGAGTTGGCTTCCTCTCTTTCCATCAAACTTTGGTCATTGGGCTTCTTGGTGGTGCCTCCGCCCACCAAGCCATGCAGCAGGGACTAGACTTGATCTTTCATATGTACACTGGAGTATTTCTTTAGATTGCTGGCCTGGAGAGCAGCTTGCTTCTTGTGTACGGGTCTCTGAAGTGAAGCCAGCCTTTTTACCGAGCGTCCCGTGTCAGTGAAATTCATTTAGACTCTGGGGTGTAGAGATGAAAGAAGAGTGTGTTAGTGGATGGGGAGAGAGAGAGGCTGGTGAGTAGGTGTGAAGACAGCACACACTGGGTCTGGGTGGTCAGGGCAGAGGAGGAGATGTGTCCCCACGAGAGAGTGAAGTCTTTATCTAGCCAGATCAAATTCAAGACCTGCCCTTGTCCTTGAAACAGTTGGTTAACTGCTCCAGCCCAGGTTGACCTCACCCTCTTCTGAGTTTCACTGATAAATGGCTTTAACCAAAGTCGCCGAGCTTACTGTGTGCTGTGCTGTTTTATGTTCCTGTATGTTCGCTCAGTCAATCCTCACAACCCCTTGCTGTCTTTATTCTGTTTCGCATTACATCGATGGGCTTGAGCCCATGAGTGCTTTGATACTGATTTTTGTTTTGAATTTTGTGCCGACGACCCCAGTCCCAGGCCTGATACTGGCTTTAATCATTCTGTTACCTTGTTGTTGCTCAGCGAGTACTTCTTTGAGTATTGTTTCAGAAATGCTAAGGTCTGAGGACTCAGCTATGACGTAAGACCTTTTCTTTAGGGAAATTACATTCTCTTAGACTGGATCAGGAGGGCTATTGTAAACAACAGGGTAGGTGGGGGGGGGGGGCACAGGGGTCCTGAGAGAGCACTGAGAGAACCAGGAATGTTAATCACACAGGGGTGTCTCCTCAATGGAGGAGATAAAATCAAACTCCTGCATTCCACCCAGAAAGCTGAGAGTAGGTTTTGTTAACCTGGTGACCTATCTGCTGTCTGTGGAGGTGGACCTCACCCACCTTAGCTGCATAGGCAGACCTCACCCACCTTAGCTGCAGAGGCAGACCTCACCCAAATTCCCCAGAATGGTTATTCCAGACTCTTCCCTCTCTAAACCATCACCCATCCTTGGGGGAGATGTCATTGTACTTTATGGTGAGCTGACCTCTGTGTTATCTCAGTCAGAGAGCACAGGAGAGCCTAAGCCTCTTAGCTATAGAGCCCCGCCCCCTGCCTCCCCTCCCCCCCCCATGTGTACTTTGCGAAAGAGTCTATGTAGTCACACCTTAAGCTGTACTGTGCACCTGGGTTGAAGCTACTGTTGCCTGAAAACCTTTTCCCAAATTGTGTTTTCTTTTCTTTTTTTCTTTTTTTTAAAAAAGGGTTTATTTACTTATTTTATATAGATGAGTGCTCTGAATGCATGTACACCTGTGTGCCAGAAGAGGGCATCAGATCCCAGTATAGATGGTTGTGAGCCACCTTGTGGTTGCTGGGGCTTGAACTCAGGGCCTCTGGAAGAGCAGACTTTGCTCTTAACTACTGAGCCATCCCTCTAGCCTCCCCACCCCTTTACCCTCCTCCCCGCCTCATTGTGTTTTCAACACACTGTCAGTGAGCCAGCCACCTGCCATTAGACTCCCTGAAGTCTGGTCCAGGCTGTCCGGGTCTTCATTCTCATCTCTTTCCGGTCTCGATTCCCTCCCTGGACACCTCAGGCAGGGGAGGATAAGGACAAAGAAGAGTCTACTTTAGTGGATGATCAGACAAGACTTCCGGGGGAATAGAGATCCAAGTGATGCAGATTTCAAAGAAGAGTCCTGAGCTGAAGGCAGGTAATGTCCAAGTCCTTAGGCACGAGTGTGGTAATAGGAAATGCATATTTGATCTTTGTCCTGGGTTCCTGACCAGAGCCAAAGCCTTGGGATTTCTTCAGTGAGAGTGAGAGGAGCCTGTCTTACTGTTCACAGGAAAAGCCTTTCAGAGTCACTGAAGTCTGTTGAGAGATCTGTGCTTTGGTTTTGTTTTTTTGAGACAGGGTTTCTTTATGTTATCTTAGCTGCCCTGGACTTGCTTTGTAGACCAGGCTGGCCTCAAACTCAACAGCAATCCTCTTGCCTCTGCCTCCCGAGTGCTGGGATTAAAGGCGTGGGCCACCACACCCGGCTTTGGAATTGGGTCTGGTCACCACAGAAACCAGCCATGTGGCTCAGGTGTTAGATCTTTCTGCCCATCCCCCAGCTTCCGAGGAGGTGAAGGGACTCAGGGTTAGTTAATCACAAATGACTCACGATTTTATCAACCCTGCCTACCAAGTGGAACCTCCATAAACCCCCAAGTGACGAGTTTGGGGAGCTTCTAGGAGGTAACCCTTGTGAAGATTCTGGGTGTGGGTGGCCTGTCTGCAGATGGCATGGAACCTCGGGTGCTCATTCCCTTTCTCTTGCTCTGTGTCTCTTCCACTTGGCTGTTCTTGCATTGTGCCCTTTATAATGCATGTCTCTGTAAAATTAACTTTTGTACACCTGATTTAATTGTCCTCTCTTTGTCTGCTAAGGTAGGTCTAGCCTTGGAAGCTTCTAGTATCTGTACAAGCTAGTATAGGCCTGGAGTATTTTCCTCCCCTGAGACTTACTGCTGAATAAGCTCACCCTTTCTTGTTCTTTCTGAGCTCTCACTGGCTGCTTCAACTCAGCTGTCTGACTCAAAACTCCTCTTGAAGCTGACTTGATTGAGACTGGCTTCTCTGTTGGCCTCTGACTGATTTGTCTTGCTTGGTCTCATGCTAGCTCGTGTCAAAGTGTTCTACCCTCTGGCCCCTCACTCTCTGGCTTGTTTTGTCTCCACCTGTGTCTAGCTTGTTCAACCTCTCGCAGTAAAACTACCTCTGAATTCCATGAACTGCATTGCCTCTCAAATCACTGACTCAGAGATCTGCATGCCTCTGTCTCCTTAGTACTGGGATTAAAGGCCTGTACCACCACCCCTGGACCTAAGCTTTTCTTGCTCTATACCAGGTTGGCCTTGAACTCAGATCTTCTTGCCTCTGTCTCCTGGTATTAAAGGTGTGTCCATATTCCAGCTGGATCACAGAGACCTAGAAGGTCTTTGGGTGTGAGCTCTTGCCAGAGCAGCCATGTTCTGAATTAAAATTCCTCTACATGTCTGTGAGCTGCTGCGTGTATTACCCATGCTGAATTTGTGCAAGAGCCCGCTTTACAGCCAGCACCCAGATGTACAGTGACGCTCACTAGAATTAGAGACTTATAAGACCAGCCCTTGTCCCATGGGATCTGTGCTGACTTCAAGTTCTGTTAGAACTGCAAAAGGCATGCAGGCCTTGCTGGTGGGGAAACTGAGGCAGAAGTTAACAAACTTACCCAAGGCAGCTTAATAAGAGAAAATTAAGTAATATTTGGTCCCATGTCGGCTTGACTAGCTTTCTCAAAAACACACGGTCTTTGAGACTTTGTGATATTGGTCATACCATGTGGTGTTACTAAACTAATGAGTTTGTCTTAACTTTGCAACAATGGGATACTTAAACGTGGTGAGCAGCCTTACAACATTTAAAACATATTCTCCGCAGTATGCCTTTCCAGTACAGGCTAGGTTGTTTAGCCCCTACTCCAGAGGCCAGGGAAGTCCAAACAGCAACATAGATTGTAGTTAACTCTTAAGTGTCTGGGTAGTATTGAAGGGAGTGAGAACTATATTTAATAATATAGTTCTTTTCCTGAGATTTGGGGGGTAGGGTCTTGCTGTGTAGTGCTGGCTGGCTCACTACTTACTGTGTAGCCCAGACTGGTCTAAAACTTACAACAGCCCTCCTACCCAGGGCTGGAATTACAGGTGTGAGTCACCACACTGGCCTTTCTTCTTTTCCATAGTTGATAAAGGTGCCCTTCAATTGTTCAAGAATGAATGAATTATAGCATTATTTCACCCATTGTGTTTTTCTTCAGGGACTTCTCTGTGGGGCAGGCATCACCAGGTGATATAGGTCCCTTAGTGCTCAGATTACAGCTGTATACCACCAAGCCTGGCTTTTTTTATTTTGTTTTAATTGCTTCCTTTTTAGTTTTTTTTTAAACAGTTTTATTTTATTTACTTTGATGTATGTGAGTGGTTTTGCCTGTGTATATATCTGTGCACCATGATAGTGCCCAGTGTCCGGAAGAGCATGGCAGATCCCCTGGAACTGGAGTTACAGACAGTTGTGACCTGCTATGTGGGTGCTGGGAGTCGAACCTGGGTCCCCTGGAAGACCAGCCAGAGCTCTTAACCTCTGAGACATCTCTGCAGCTCCATGGATGGATTTTAAATGCTTGACTGACAATCATTTCATTTTGAATCAGAAGGGGGACCACGGTGATGACAAAACCTGGGTCCCCTGGAAGACCAGCCAGAGCTCTTAACCTCTGAGACATCTCTGCAGCCCCATGGATGGATTTTAAATGCTTGACTGACAGTCATTTCATTTTGAATCAGAAGGGGGACCACGGTGATGACATGGTTGCTGCTTAGAAAAGAATGTTGCTAGGTGAACTTCTGAAAATGCCTGTTAGTGTTGATTGAGTGATTGTGATGTTGGGGGTGGACCTCCAGCCTTATGTGTACTAGCTACATCCTAATCCCTTGTTTCATGTTTTTAAAACTAAGTTAAGGAAGAAAATGGCAGATCAAATCTGGACTCAGTAGAGCAAAGCAGAATAGCTTTATTTTTCTTTGTGTGGCTA
Organism: Acomys russatus; assembly: GCF_903995435.1. NCBI lineage: Eukaryota > Metazoa > Chordata > Mammalia > Rodentia > Muridae > Acomys > Acomys russatus. The sequence continues at coordinate 13,106,196 of NC_067163.1, read as the reverse complement.
GGGGTGTGTCCAGTGCTGTGATAAACATCATGACCAAAAGAAACTTGGAGAGGAGGGGATGGATTACAGTTTACAGTCCCACAGCACAATCTGTCAGTGAGCGAAGTCAGGACAGGAATTCAAACAAGGCAGGAATCTGGAGGCTGGAGCTAATGCCTAGGTCATGGAGGGGTGATGCTTACTGGCTTGCTCAGCCTGCTTTCTTTCTTTCTTTTTTTTGGTTTTTCAAGACAGGGTTTCTCTGTGTAGCCTTGACTGTCCTGAACTTGCTTTTGTAGACCAGGCTGGCCTTGAACTCACAGCGATCCACCTGCCTCTGCCTCCCAAGTGCTGGGACTAATCAGCCTGCTTTCTTATAGCACCCAGGACCACCAGGCCAGGGCTGGCACCACTCTCTGTGGAATGGACCCAACCATATCAATCATTAAATAAGAAAATGTCCCACAGGCTTGCCACAATTGAGGCTTCTTCTTCCAGAACGACTCTAGTCTGTGTCAAGGTGACATTAAAATTAGCCAGGACAAGATGGAACCCAGGGACTCCTGCTTGTACACAGAGCTACACCCCTAGCCAAATAATGACCAGAAATTGTGAAATCTGCCCTTTCAGAATATAAGTTTCGCTGGTGCCAAAAAGTCAGGCAACTGTGTATCTGGTTCTAGCCATTTGTTTCTTATCTTATTTGTGCCTTTGACTTGTCCTTTATCCATTTGGCTGTGATCTTAACAGACTGTCACCATATGTAGGTGCACCCTTGGCTCAATCTTGTTTCTTGGTACTTTGTTTGCTTGTTTGAGACAAAGTTTCTCTGTGTAGCCCTGGCTGGCTTCAAAGTCACAGTGATCTGCCTGTCTCTGTCTCCCAGAGTGCTGGGATTAAAGGCCTTATGCCCTCCCAAGCCACTGTATTTGTTTCCCCTTATGGAAAGAGTCCTCTGCACTTCCTTGATTTATTTCCTTTGATCACTTTGCATTTTTCTCGTTATTTTGTCAGTTTATTGGATATGAAAGAAATACACGCCAGGCACAGTGGCGCACACCTTTAATCCTAGCACTCAGGGAGGCAGAGGCAGGTTGATCGCTGTGAGTTTGGGTCCAGCCTGGTCTACAAAGTGAGTCTAGGACAGCCAAAGCTACAGAGAGAAACCCTGTCTCAAAAAACCAAAAACAAAAAGAAATGCTCACAAACAGCTATATGCAGTTATAAAATGTAATAATAGTTTATACCTAGGCTACACAGAGAAACCTCATCTCAAAAACAAAACAAAACAAAACAAAACAAAAAGAAGTATACACTAACATCTATATCCAGTTATATAATGCAATGATAGGTTATGCCTCTGTACTTCACCTGACCTAAGAATAAAAGAATACTGGGGCTTAGCAGGGCAATGGTGACATGCCTTTAAACCCACTTGGGAGGCAGAGACAGGAGGATCTCTGTGAGTTCCAGGACAGCCAGGACTACACAGGTCTCAAAAAACAAAACAACAACAACAAAAAAACACCAAAAAAAAAAAAAAAAAAAAAAAAAAAAAAAAGACTACTGGGGCTGAGGAGAGGACTCATGGATAAGAGCACATGGACAAGCATGAGGACCTGAGTTCGAATCCTCAGCACCCATGTAAAAAGCTAGCCATGGCAGCGGTTGCCTGTTAACCAGCATTGTCGGCAGTGGGGGCAGAAACAGGCTTTCAAGCAGTACAAAGATCACAATGTAGTTACATTCTACCTTTCTTTAAGTGAACTGTTACAATGAGTATGCATAGAAAAACACGTTCCCCAGTACCCTTATGTGATCAAATGTTTTGTGTATTATGTGTGGAAAAAAAAAAAAAAAACAAACCCAAGTTATTCCCAAGAACCCACATACATTTGTAAGCAAGCAATTTGTAATAGATTAACAAAGTAAGAAAGCAAGGTAATTTTCTCAGCCAGTTTCTAGTACTGACAGGCTGTAATTTGCAGTTGCAAAGAAAGGATCAATTACTTGATCTTAAAAAGCAATCTTATTAAAAAAAAAACCTTAAGAGAATCACAAATCTAAACATATATACAAAAACAAAACAAAACAAAACAAAAAAACAAAAACCAAAAAACAAGCAGGGTGTGGTGGTGCATGCCTTTAATCCCAGCACTCAGGAGGCAGAGGCCGGAGGATCTCAGTGAGTTCAAGGCCAGCCTGGTCTACAAAGCGACTCCAGGACAGCCAAGACTACACAGAGAGAAACCATGTCTTGAAAAAACCAAAAAACAAAACCCCAATTCAAAAAACCCACAAAAAGAAAAACAAAACCGATCAGTTAGATCCGGGTGTGGTGGCGCATGCCTGTAATCCCAGCAGGAAGAGGCAGGAGGATCTCTGTGAATTTGAACCTAGCCTGGTCTATAAAATAAGTCCTGGGACAGTCAAGGATACACAGAAAAAAAAAAAAAAAAAAAGAGAGCGAGAAAGAAGGAAGGAGTAAGGGGGAAAGGGAGAGAGATGGGGGCGGGGAGGGAGGAAAACAGAGTGCATTTCCTTTCTCTTAGGCTCTCTGTGAGGACAATTCTCATCTTCCTGTTCCTTAAATAAAGGGACTTGGAACTACCTGCTTCCTCAGTTTAGAAACTGCTCCCACCAACATCCCGTAGGAAGATCCTCATTCCATCACCTCTCAGAGAATCTTCATTCACACATGACCTCAAAAGTCACTTCCCTAGCGGGCGTGGTGGTGCATGCCTTTAATTCCAACATTCAGGAGGCAGAGGTAGGCGGATTGCTGTGAGTTCGAGGCCAGCCTGGTCTACAGAGCGAGTCCAGGGCAGCCAAGGCTACACAGAGAGACCCAGTCTAGGAAAGGAAGAAAAAAATCACTTCCCCCAAAATACTTCATTTAAACATCAAGCATCCTTAACTCCCTAGCAACCTTCCTTGCCTCATTCTCGCCCAGGGTAGTCACCCAACACGTGCTACAGTGATAGATACAGTTTGCTGACTTGTTGGGGACCCTGCAAGAGGGACAGCAAAACAACTTTAGAACTCATGGAATGCGGTCCACCTGTTAGCACAACCATCTTACATGTGCCTCGAGGGGCAGAGCCCTGAGGACATCTTGCTGTTGTGCCCTCTCCTCCCTCATAATCTAAGAATTGTATGAGAACTCTAAGGGGGTTGCCAGCCCCTCGCTGGGCAGCGTCACTGGCACTGGCAATAATAGTGATTGAACTTTTCCAAGCATTGCTGCGGGAGAAGGTTAATGATCCAACCACCACCCTTGGAAAGAACTTCATAGTTGTAGATTGTTAGCAACGACCACCACCCTTAGGAAGAATTTGACCACCGCCCTCAGGAAGAATTTAGAGATGAAGATTGTTGGTGCAGTTAGAGTAAGGTGTTTTTGCTAGTGGCTTGGACTAGGGGATCTTGGGGGTGAAATTAAAGTTCAGAAAGGTGCACTTTTGATAATTGAGCAAGGATTTTTTTTGAGGTCAAGGAACAAGAACAGTGGCATCCTGACTAGTACTAGCTGACGGACCTTTCTTACTAAAGCTGGGCTGGCGATCAAAGCGATTATTAATGTCTTGTATCCATTTTCGCCATCAGCTTCCTGATACGATTTAATAAAAAATTGTTAATAAGTGGATGTGCACCCTGAGGATTTAACGGAGAAATGACTGCTCGTTTTGTTTGTTTGTTTTTGGTTTTTTGAGACAGGATTTCTCTTGTGTAACAGCCCTGGCTGTCCTGGACTCTCCGAGTGGTGCTTTCTTACAGGTCATTGTCAGGATTGTAGGTTCTACTCTTGAGTGTGGGGAACATCCTGGGATCCTCTCCTCCTATTTATTAAATAAATTATTGATAAATTATTATTAAATAAAATCTTTCTATTTATTAAAGGGCTTCTGACTTTTGTGTTGAGAAGCAGAGGTCACATAGGAATTTTCCTCTCTTCCACCTTTTATGGCAGAGACCTGTTGCCTTTGGTGGTCTAGCACTTGCTGTGTAACTCAGACTGGCCTTGAACTTGTGGCAGTCCTCCTGCTGCAGCGTCCTGAGTGCTGGGATTGCAGGCACACCCTTCCAAGCCCTCCTTAGAAGTTTTTAAAGGGATACAGCTGAGGTGGGCTGGCTCTGGGCTGGAGAAATGGCTCAGCTGGTAAGAGTACTGGCTGCTCTTCCCAACAAATTGGGTTTAATTCTCAGCTCAGCACCCTACAACCATCTGTAACTCCAGTTCCTGGAGATTTGGCACCCTATTCAGGCTACTGAGGTGATCAAGCACGCAAGTGGTACGCAAACATACATGTAATAAGTGAAACACTGTGCACATAAACTTTCTTAAGTGCTCGGGTGGTTGGCGCTGGCTGTCTTTTGATGGTGGAACTGACAGGATTTGATGGACATTTACGGCTGCATTTGAAAGGAGATACTTCCTATCAATAGTGACTTCTGGGCCATAGCTCAGAGGAGCTTCATGTAGCAGTGAAGACTGAAGAAGCAGGGAGCGGGAGGCAACTGGGCGCTCGGTTGTAAGAAAGCTGAGCTTGGTGTGCATATTTAGGGCAGGGAATCATGATAGCAAGGAAGGGATGAAACATGGTGTCCAGTGGTGGGAAGAGTGAGGGGACTAGGAGGTAGTTGGGCCTCCAGGTGGCACCAGAGACCTCTCCAGGTTAGTGGGGAAGCTTGAGAGCATAGGCAGGCCTGGGTGGGTGAGTGGGTGGGGGGTGGAGTTTTTGCTCATTATCCAGCAGACTTGTGTGCATCCCCTGGAGCTCACAGCAGACTGGAGTTTTGTAGGGGGATCCAGGTGCAGAAAGAGCAGGGAGGGGCTGTACACATAATGACTGACCTGTGAATAGAAGTATTGCCTTTTGCTTTGATATTCTAAGTCTCCACCCCCCCACCCATTCCCCCATATCTCCCCCCATTCCCCCACACCACCCCTGCCCCATCTATTCATTCTATAATTTACTACTGTTATTTTTCCACTCCAGGCTGTTTAGCCAAATGGAACTTTAGGAACCCTCTCCAGTGAGATTGCTCATGGTTGGTTGGCTTATTTCCAGTTCCTATTCATGGCCTAGTGTAAAAAAGTCCTACTGAGCCAGCTATTTCATGTTGGAAATCTCTTGCCTCCGTGGGGTGCGTTGGCCGGCAGCTGTCAGCCCCACCCCAGTGCCTGAAGAGTAAATGACTATGTTCACCTCTGAGTGTTACCCTCTGCTGTTCTAAGTGCAAAGGCTCCATTTGCTCCCATAGAGTCTTTTTAAACATTACTAATTTAGTTTTTGAGGTATTAGAATTCCTATTACTGCGATGAAACACCATGACCAAAAGCAACTGGGCAAGGAAGGGGTTATTTTGCTTACATTTCATATCATTGTTCATCATCAAAGGGAGTCAGGACAGGAACTCAAGCAGGGCATCTGGAGGCAGGAGCTGGTGTAGAGGTCATGGGGAAGTGCTATGTGCTTGCTCCCCATGGTTTGCTCAGCCCACCTTATATAACCAACGATCCCCAGTCCAGGGGTGGCACCTCTGAAATGGGTTTGGTCTCCCCACAGCAGTCACTAATTTTAAAAATTGCCCTATTGGCTTTTCTATGGTACAATCTAATGGAGTCATGCTCCTGCCCCCAATTGGGGTTCCCTCATCTCAGATGACTGTAGATTAAATCAAGATGACATAAAAAAAAACTATCCCTCACACTCTGGTCTCTCGAAACCCTTCCACATAGCCCTCCTCACTCTTCCAAATTCACAGCCTCTTTTTTCATTAATTGTTATTACATACATGTATGTATATACATATATTCCTAAATACATAAATGTACTCTGCTCAGTCTGTATGTTACTTGTATATATGTTCTCAGAGGTGACCATTTGGTGTTGGATAACCAGATGGGGTGCTCTGCCCCAGGAAGACTATTTCTTTTTCTTTCAGCATTCTTTAGCTTGTAGAGCTTTGTGTAGGGTGAGGACTTCTGTGCTTCCACCCAACCCTCCATCTGCCTTAGAGTGTCTTGTTCTTGTTCAGCTCGTGTTTATGCGGCCGTGTTGTGGAGACTTTATGGGGGTAGCTGTTGACATTTCCAAAAGACAGTCTCACAGCAAACTCCCTGGTCCTTCACTTCTTACAGTCCTCCAGGCCCCCTCCTCTTCGGCAATATCCTCCAGCCTTAAGTGCTGGGATGGTTTTGTGGATGTATCGGCTGGGACTGGGCTTCACAACTCTGCATTTGATTGGGTATGGTTTTCTGTAATGATCTCCATCTCTTGCAAAGAGACATTTCCTTGGTAAGGAGTCAGGACTATCTTTATCTGTGGGTGTAAGAACGGGTCTTTAGAATGTAGTTAGGAGTTATGCTGGATTAGAGAAGTGGAGATCTATGACTTCACTAGCCCTGGGTGGTTGGCTACCTCCTTGCCATGACTCTGTTGCTGTTATTGTTGAGCATTTTGTAAGTCCAATTAGAGAGCTAATTGGTTACTGCCAAGGTGTGCATGCCACTACTGCACCCTTAGGCTTGTCTTGCCATGCTGATCTTGTGGTTCATACACGTCATAGCTGGGTAGGGCCATTGAATTTGGAAGCTTGCATGATACCCTCTGGTACCATGAAAGCTAGTCCTCAGGGAGGCTTCCAAAAGATCAGTTTTCTTTCAGGGGCCTCTGGGTCTTGAATGTGATGTGTAGTGTCTTCAGCAATAGGAACTTACACTCTACCTGGGGGCTGGGGGGTGAGGGAGGGTAACAAAGGGCAACAGCAATGGGCCACAGCCCAGACCAACAGCTCACAGGAGGGCTTCTCATGTCTGATGTCAGGGTTTTGTTAGATTATGGGTCTTGGAGGGAGCATTGCCAGCTTGCATGAAAAAAATTCATTTACATCTACTTATGTATATTATAGCGTGTTTAAGGTAAATAACTGATGGTCTAATTTCTTACGACTTTTTCAGACATCCTTACTGTTATTTTACCCTGCACTTGATCTTCTGTATCTATCTTTGTCCTGTCTACCTAGTTATAGCCCCCCACCCCCATGTTTTCCATTTCTCCAGTCAGATCACTTGTACCCTATTTTCCTTCCCTATTGCCCCCCAACACTTCTATTCTAGCAAGGATCTGCTTTTCCTGGTCTCTGCAGTTACTGCGGGATATGAACTCAATATGAAGATGTGGGAATTAGGAGTCTGTGCTGAGAGAACACGTCCTTCTGGGTCTGAGTTTCCTCACCCAGTGTGGTCTTTTCTCATTACACCCCGTATCCCTGCAAAGTTCATGATTTCATTTTCCTTTACAGCCGAATAGTATTTCACAGTGATATGTACCACATTTTCATTATACTTTCATCTTCATCTGCTGAAGGACATTTAGGTTGTTTCCATTTCCCAGCTATTGTCACTAGAGCAGCCATGAGCACGGCTGAGCGAGTGTGTGTGGAGTAGGATGGTGAGTCCTTTGGGCACATGCTAAGGAGTGTTATAGCTGCCTCGTATCGTAGGTTTATTTTTGGTGTTTTGAGAGTTGTCCACGCTGATTTTCCGAGGGGGTGCACCAGTTTGCAATCTCACCAGCAGAGATTGAAGGTTCCCCTTTCCTCCCATTCCTTGCAGCATTTATTGTCTGTTATTTTATTTTTTTATCTTTATTATTCTGATTGGGTAAGATGAAATATCCAAGTTGTTTTGGTTTTTATTTCTCAAAATGCTAGAAACAATGATGAACATTTTTGGGAGATATTTTTAGCTATTTTTTTAAATGGACCATCTTAGTTTTGTTTTTGATTCTTTTTTTTTCTTTTTTTAATATTCTGGATATTAATCCTGTGTCAGATGTGTAGCTGTCAAAGAGTCCCTCCCATTCTGTGGGCTTCTTCTTCACCTGGCTGGTTGTTTTTTTAGCTGTGCAGAAGCTTTTAATTTTATGAAGTCCCACTTGTCAGCTGTTGGCCTTGAATCTTAGGCAAATGGAGTCCTACTGGAAACTCCTTTCTGCAGTGGTATCACAGAGGGGACTGCCTGTGTTGTCTTTGAGCACTGCCAGTGTTGCAGGTTTCACATTGAGGTCTTTGGTCCATTTGGAGTTAGTTTTTGTGATAGATTTGGGTTTATTTCCTTCTTCTGCATGTGGACATCAGATTTCCAAGCACCATTTTCTGCAGATGCTTTCTTTGCTCCAGCTTATGCTTTTGGCATCTTTGTCAAATATTAAGTGGCTGAAGTTCTGGGTACTCATGTTGTGTGTTTGGTTTTGTTCCATTGTCCTACATGTCTGTTTTTGTGCCGCAGTCATTTAGTTTTTGTTACCATGGCTCTGTAATAAATTTTGAGTTCTGGAATGGTAATCCCTCAGCACTGCACTTTTTGCTCAGGATTGTTTTGACTATGTGGGATCCTTTTTGATTTTATGTGAATTTTAGAACAGACTTTGTATTTTTGTGAAGAATGAAATGGGGATTTTGATTAGAATTTTACTGAATCTGTAAATAGCTTTTGGTAAAATGACCATTTTTTACAATATTAATTCTATCAATCCATGAACATAGGATGTCTTACCATTTTCTGGTGTCTTTATCTCTTTCTTCAGCAGTTTAAAGTTTTCATTGTAGAGGTCCTCTACTTCTTTGCTTAGACTTATCTCTAGTTATTTTATTTTATTTTACTGTTGAGGCCATTGTGAATGAGACCACGCCCACGATCTCTTTCTCCATTTGTTTGCTGTTGGTGTATAGAAAGGCTTTTGATTTGTGCAGGCTGATTCTGTGTCCTGCCATGTTGCTGAATTCGTTTATCATTTCTAGTAGTTTTCTGGTAGACATTTTGGGACTTCTAATGTATTCTGTCATCATCTGCTATTAGGGATAGTTTGATTTATTTTCTTATTATGTCTCTTTAATTTTTTTCTGTTGCCTTACTGTTCCAGCCAGGGCTCAGGTCCACATATTGATAAGGGGTGAGGAGAGTGGCCATTTCTGTCTCATTCCTGACCCAAGCTTTCCTCTGTTTAGAATGACATTGGCTAATTTTTATTTTTATTTTTTATGGCTTTTATTACATTGAGGTATGTTCTCATTAGCCCTACATTCTCTTGGACTTTTATCATGAAGGCATGTTGGATTTGGCCAAAGACTTTCTGCATCTGATGAGGTGATTATGTGATTTTTGCATTCAAGTCCATTTATGTGGTTTATTATGTTTATTGCCTTGTGTCTAGTTATTGAGCCATCCCTGCATTTCAGGAATAAAAACAACTTGGTCATGGTATATGTATAATCTTTTTGATGCATATCTATTTTTGTTTGCAAGTATTTGACTGAATCCATCAGGGTTCTTCACCAGGGTTGCTTTCTTTTTCTGTATGTCATTACCAGGTTTCACTATTAGAGTGATGCCAGGTTCACGGAAGGGGTTTGGGAATGCTCTTTCTGTTTCTGGTTGTGTGTGTGTGTGTGTGTGTGTGTGTGTGTGTGTGTGTGTGTGTGTGTAGTTTGAGAAGAGTTGGCCCGGGGCTAGAGGGATGGTTCAGTGGTTAAGAGCGCTGCCTGCTTGGCTACCAAGATGAGACTTAATAGTCTATGACCATATAGTGGAGGAGGAGGTCCCCCTCAGTTTTAGATCTAAGGGAGAGGAATAGGGTGAAAGCAGGAGGGAGGGAGGAATGGGAGGATACAAGTGATGGGATAACAATTGAGTTGTAATCTGAATAAATTAAAAAAAAAAAAAAAAAAAAAAAAAAAAGAGCACTGCCTGCTCTTCCAAAGGTGCTGAGTTCAATTTCCAGCAACCACATGGTGGATCATAGTCATCTGTAATGTGATCTGGTGCCCTCTTCTGGCCTGCAGGTGTATATGCAGGCAGAACACTATACATAATAAATAAATAAATAAATAAATAAATAAATAAATAAATAAATAAATAAATAAAAAGAAGGGTTGGCTGTAAATCTTTGAAAGTCTAATAGAGTTCTGTTGTTACTCCATCTGGACTCTTTTCCCCTAGAAGGCTTTTATTATTATTTCAATTTGTTTCTTTAGGTTGTTGATTTCTTGGCTTAATTTTGGCTGACTCTAGAAACTCACACATTTTTTGTATGTTTTCCAACTCAATGTTTTAAAGTATTCCTTTATAACATTCTGGATTACTTTAGTGTCCTTTTTGTCCACATTATGGTGGTACCTATTTATAAAAGCTAAGATGTGTTTCTTGTAGGCAAAAGAAAGGTGGATTTTGTTTCTTGATTCCTTCAGTCAGCCTGTGTTGTTTGTACGTCTTGTTGATCTGTTGCTTGTGTTCTCAGTGGTACTTTGTATTTCAATAATTTTGGCTTTATATTTCTTTCCATAGTCTCTCTGCTATGCTCATGTCTCTCTTCAGCCCAAAATATTACATTCTATATTTTCTTTAGGTTCGGTTTGTTGGATATTATTATTTTATTTTATTTTTTAAAATCCTGTCAGTCTCTTTTTTTTTCTTTTAGATGTATTTATTTAGGTATACAGTGTTTTGCCTACATTACATGTACACTTGCATGCCAGAAGAGGGCACCAGATATCTTTTTAGATGGTTGTGAGCCACCATGTGGTTGCTGGGAATTGAACTCAGGACCTTTGGAAGAGCAACCAATGCTCTTAACCTCTGAGCCATCTCTCTAGCCCTGTTGTATATTATTTTTAAGACCACTTATATCACAGAAAGTTTTCTTTCTCCTTCAACTATGGCAGATGGTTTTGCTGGGTTTATTAGTCTGGGCTGGCCTTCGTGATCTTTCAGAATTTGGACTGTATTGCTCTAAACTCCTGGCTCTCAAAGTTTCCATTGGGAAGTCAGCTGTTACTCTGTTGACTTTTCCTTTATGTGGTTTTCCTCTTGCAGTTTTCAGTATTGTTATTTATATTTACTGTTCATCTATGATGATTTCCTTTTCCAGTCTTGTCTATTTGGGCTTCTTTGTGCTTGTGGTATCTGTATGAGTGTATTTGTCCTTACTTTGGGGAAGTTTTCTTCTATGATCTTGTTGATGATTGTGATGATGCCACTGGCTTGGAGTTCTTTTCCTTTATCTATGCCTGTAATTCAAAGGTTTGTTGTTTTGGGTTTTTTTTTTTTTTTTCCCATGGTGTTCTGCACTTCATGGATTTTTTTTTCTTTTTCTTTTTCTTTTTCTTTTCTTTCTTTCTTTTTTTTTTTTTTTTTTTTTTTTTTTGAATACTTTTTTTTATTCCTAGTTTACTTGGTCTAGATCCTCTCTACTTTATCTTTAACTCTTGATGCTCTGCCTTCTGCTTGATCCATTCTACTTGTAAGGCTTTGTGTTGAGTTTTCTAGTTGGGTTATTCAGCTCCATCTGCTTCAGTGTTTCTATGTCATTGTCAGATTTGGTTCTCAAACCCTGTATTGTCTTCATCATCTCCATCAGCCTGATGTTTGTGCTGCCCCGCCCCCTGGTTCATTTGTTGCTTGGTTGCTTGGTGTTTTGAGACAAGATCTCAGTATGGTGCAGCTCTGGCTGCCCTGGAACTCACTACTACATAGACCAGGCTGACCTTGAACTCAGAGACCAGGCCTGCCTTTGCCGCTGAGCATTGGGAGGTGTGCCACTGCCCTGGATGTTTTCAGTTTGCAAATGTTTGCAGGTGTTTCTTCTTAACTTCAGTGAATTGTTCCCGTGTGTCTGATTTAAACTCCTTGAATTATTTGATGAAATTTCTTGGGCTATAAAGTTAATTCTCATGGGCAGTTCTACAGGACTGGTGGATTTTGATGGGAGATACCGGCTTGATCTTTCATATTGTTTGCATTTTTGCTGTGAGATCCGGCAGTGAGGACTTTCGTTCTGTGTCTGCTATGTACAGAACAGCCTGGGGCGGAAGAGAGCATGTGGGAGCTGGGTTGGGCCTGGAGGTTGGAATTGGCTTAGGTGGAATGAAGTCAGCTGGTCGGATAGGATGTGTGCTCCAGGCTGTGGGGCTACATACTGCTGGGTGCAGGGGTTTTGTGTGGTATGGGGTGAACTCGTGAGTTAGGTGGTAGTAGGCAAGGCTGGTCATGACAGAAGCCTAGCAGTTGGTTGTGGTGCAGGTAGAGATGGCCAGACTAGGCTGGGACACTGGACGAGGGACATGGTAAGTTTTGGAGGGTGCATGGAGGAGACCATCTTGTGTACACTTAACGTTTGGCTCTCAGTCTCACTGACCTGTGGTCTGTCATAAGGGACGGGTGAGCAGTGGGCCCCTAGCAGGTAAATGTGCTGTTTGTGCTAACTATACTCCTGGTGTGGGAAACTTCTAGGCCTCTGTGTCCAGCATGCAGCTTAGTGTCAGATTCTGCCATCCTGTCCTGTCACAGAATCGGAGACTCTTCTTGTGCCTTAGAGGGCTGACCACCCCGCCCCAGGATCTTTCTTGAAGGCCCTTCCTAGTCAAAGCTTCACTGGGTTGAGCTAGTAATCTTTTTGAGTGCTGAAATGCTTTCTTAGCCAGATATCCCTCCCCCAAACAGGGACCTTTTGTCCTAGGGGCTCACAGAAACATGAGCTGCCCATCTGCCTTTGGGGCCCAGGCTTCTCAGCTTGCAAAATAGTTGTTTGGGACAGTGAGTGGGGGTGGTGGCCTCTCTCTCTCTCTCTCTCTCTCTCTCTCTGTGTGTGTGTGTGTGTGAATTTTGTTTTAGGCAAGTTTACACATATGGGAGTCAAAATACATGGGTGCAAGAAGACCCTGCTGTTCTAGAAGGAATGAATAAGAGGATAATGGCATTCGCTCTTGGGTTTGTATAAAGAGGACAGAAAAGCACCATGAAATTCTAGGTAAAATTTCTAGGCATAGTATATAATCCCGACATTCAAAAAGCAGAGGCAGGAGGATTGCCACAAGTTTGAGGCCAGGCTGGTCTATATGCTAAGTTTAAGACCTTGTCAAAAAGAAAAAACAGAACCAAAACCCCTAAAGAATTCTCGGTAAGAAAGCATACAGCTTTATAAATGCAGCTCAACTTACTTATTTAAATATATTTAAACTTGGGGAGGCAGAGGCAGGCGAGTCTCTGTCAGTTCTAGGCCAGCCTGGTCTACAAAGTGAGTCCAGGGCAGCCAAGGCTACCCAGAGAAGCCCTGTTTCGGGGGGGGGGGGGGGGGGGGGAAAGGCTTATGTAACATCTGACGCTGCTCATTAGTATAGGTGGAAAATCCTTGCGTTCCAGAGCTTCGCCATTGTTCCGAGCGGAGGACCGACTAGACAGTGGCAGCAAGAGAGGACGATCAGCTTGCAGGGTTGGTGGACAAAGGGCACTGGGCTCTGAGAATGATGGCAGGAGATGATGAGAGAGGGGGAAAAAAAAAACCCCATACATACACATATGCATACATGTAGGTACACCTAACGAAACCAAATTATCACACTATGTTATGATAGCTTAGTAGGAATCTTTGCCTTGTACCCAGAGGGCTATGCAGAAGTAAAGGAGTTAAAGTTCTACTGAAGTGTGCTCGTTTCTGTCTGCTTGTTAAAGCCCCGACCCCTTCGGCTGGGAAAAATAAACACTGTCTAGAGGAGTAATTACCACAGCTATCTTGGCAGAGGTCACACTGCAGAGCCTGTTTGCCAAGAAGGATATCCTTTTACCTGCCGAAGTCTGTATGCCTTAATTGCTGTTAATGCTGTCAAACCCGGGGGGGGGGGGGGGGGTCACAGCCTATGCCCCAAGGCAGATCTGCCCTCCTGCTCTCAAATTAAAAGTGGAAATCAGAAATCGATTTACTTACCATGGCTGTGTTGGGAAGATACATGGGGCCACCTTGTCCTTCTTCCCAATTTGACCACATTGAGTCCAGTGACTCTTAACAAATGCTTATGTACATTGATTGCTGCTGCAAAACATCTATGTACAAAAATGTCTGTTCCAGGAAACATGGCTGACAGGAATTCCTTTTGGTGGACATGGCATTCGAAGACTACCCCTGTTATCAGACCTATAAAAACTGCAAGAAATTGTGCTAACCTTTACAAAGTGCGAGCTTGGATCTCAGCCTCTCATAATTAGTTTCTTCTGTCTCTTCAAGTGCATGCTCTGTTCTTGCTGGTTGGAATTTCCCTAACCATAGGACTGAATACCTGTGCAGTTAGTGGTGACCGTAGTGCTGTTGGAATTCCTGTAGGGGACTGAGGCAGCTCGGAAGAGAGGCAGGGTAAGTCAGGGTAGTCTGGGAGATTAAGATTGGGAGAGAGGACCAGGGTCAGATGTAAGGGGAAGATGAAAGGGGTTTGGACTAGTGACTTGTGCCTGTATGCATCCTCTGTCTTCACTCTCCTTCTAACAGTACTATATTTCCATATCACAAATGCACCATAATTTTATAAGTCTTCTGCTTAAGAATGTTTCCAGGTGTGCTTGCCCATTGTACAGGAGGCCCTGGGATCTACCTTCGTATACACTGAAACAAAAAACAAAACCAAAAGCCCAAACACACAGGTGTGCATGCGTGCCACAGCGGCCGCGTAGAAGCCTCCTGGTGATTCATGCTTATCTCCAGGACAAGGTCCAGCCTTTCTGTCCTTCCCAAGCTGACCCTAGTTCTCTTTTCTGGTTGTGTTCTGGATCTGAGGGATTATCTAGGAGACATTTTGGACAAGAAAGCATTTACATTGTCCATGGTTGATGATTTAACAGAATGCACTATCTAAAGGAATGTAGGCGATACAGTGAGACCGAAGGGCGAGCAGATGGGTTGGCACAGAGCGCAGTGAATCAGGTTTTATAAAAGGAAGCTAGAGAGTGACAGCAAACCCAGTGGATGGTAGCAGCCTGGGCCAGAAGGCTCATAGCTCAGTGTACAGCACCCTATTAGCATGCTTCAATCCCCATTTGATCCTGACTCCTGCCTCCTGCCAAATACACGGTACAGTCAACTCCAAAGTGACTTCATCCATCCATATGATTGATCTCAAGCTAGTGTCAAGGGCGCCAGGCACATTCCCAGGTCGGGATCTGATCATAGAGTTCCATACAGTTATCATGGTCTTTACTGTTTGTGACATGAAGGGAACTATTTTGGGGGAAACCAACCAGGGTAGAATAATGATGTTATGACTCAAGATGGCTGCAGTCAAGTCAGGTTGAATCCAAGTATACATTCCCAGTCACAATGCGGAAGCATTTGTATTTGTAATGATCTTACATCACCAAGGAAAAGTTAAAAGGTTAATCATTCATATTTTAAAAGATATTATGCCCCTGGGGAGGATTTCTTCCAACAGTATAATGGATAAAAGAGATAAACCTCAGTTTCCAACCGTGTTTCCCCAAGTGCAAGGTTCAGCAAGCTTTCAGGAACCTGACATTCCACCAGGAAATAGACCACTAGCCAAGCAGGCCCTGCGTGGTCTCAGTTGCTGCAGTGTTGGGGCTCTGGCTGGAAGGCTGGGGGGAGCTCATGCCCTTAACGTCCTAGTTGTCTTTCCATTGTTGGCCCTAGGTTGGTCAACATTTCTTGGAAATTTAGGCAGGTCATGTGCTTGGGAGATAAAAGCAAAATGCATACACATTTTGGAGGAGTTGACTGACTGCGCATGCTTCACAAGTTGTAGCAATGCCAGATCCTTATGGGAGGGAAAAAACAATGAATGTCGTTGGCAAGTGGACCACTGATGGGCTTGCTTTTCTTCAAAGAAAGCAGGCTTCCTATTATTTGGTGGGCTGATTGTTGGGTGGGTGAGTTGGTTGGTGAGCTTGTTGGTGGGTGGATAGATTAGTTGTTAGGTTGGTTGTTGGGTGGTTTTTGGGGGGGCTGGTTGGTGGGTGGGCTGGTAGGTGGTTGGTGGATGAGTTGATTGTTGGGTGGGGCTGGATGGCGGGTGGGTTGCAATACTGGAGTTGGAACCCCGGGTAGAGTATGCTAAGCTGCTCTAGCTGAGTTGTATCCCTGAGCTACCACTAGCCAAGAAGCAATCTCTTGGTCCAGAATTCTTAAGGTCATTTTCAGGTAGACAGAGGGTGTCATTGTGTGGATCCGGAAGGGCATGGGTTCTAAATACATGTTCTAGTGACCTGACAGTGACACATTCAGCTTTGAGGAGTAGTGCAGACATGAGCAGAGTGGCTGCTTTACACGCTGGCTCAGTTCGCTCTACACTGTGTCTTCCACACACCAACAATAGGTGCTGCCAGGATTAGTATCTGTTTTAGCTGTTCCTCCCATGGGGCCTGAAGTCACCTTTCAGACTCTGAATGGGTCAGGTGGGGGATGGGAATGGAGACTTCCTTGCCTGGATTTCCACACTGTTATGTGCCTCTCTCTGCCTGTTAATCCTCAGGTGGAAAAGCAGGTAGCCTGAGAAGCCTGAATTATGGATTAGTCCCTGCCAATTGTGCCAATATAAAGGACGGATGAGCCTTGTTAGCCATGAGTTTTTGCAGTCAGTTCTTACTGAAGTCAAGGGAAAACAAAGCTGCCGGGGAAACACGGAGCTTTCTGACACTTGTTTGGGAATGCAAATCATGTTGTCTGGGAAGTATTTCTCTTACCCAGTGGGCTGCCCTCTGCCAGTGCTGGAGCTCTGGGAGAGGCCACTGAAATTATTCCAGGAAACCGCTTGGCCCTACAAAGAAGTGGCTGGCCCATCACTTTTGTCTCTAGCCAGGTTTCTAGAAGGACAGGTGGCCAAAAGGAAGCTGTGCCTAGATGCACTGCTTGCTGTTCAGGACTGTGTGTGTGGATTTTGTGCTGGGGTGTGCAGTACCCCACTGCTACACCTGTGCTGACTGAGAGGCTGCCGGTTGGGCTGGGTGGAGATAAACAAAGCAAATAGGCCCACAGCAGTGGGGCGGTATGCAGTGTGTGCAAGCCCCTGAGCTGGCTGCAGGCTGAAGACTGCCTCTCCCTGCCTGCAGTGTGCCAAGCTGGGAAGGGTGCCTGTCCCTGCTAATGAGCAAGGCTCTTTGAAAGCGTTTTCCTCACACCACTAGAAGTGTGGCAAAGCCGAAGTGCGTTAGTGGGAAGGCAAGGAGTGACCGTGGACCTGGCTATGGAGAAGGCTCGGGGCAAGGAGCACCAGAATCTGGAGCAATCTTTCCTGGCAACTCTGAGTAACCCATGGGTGACACTTCTGTCTGTGCAGAGGAGAGCCTCCTTCAGGAGGGGCTCAGGGTCCAGGAGCGCAGCCAGACCAGAGTCTTCAGAAGACAAAGACTCTGCCCAGCCCCAGGAAGAATTGTCACCAGGTGTTTTAACTAGAACCGTGGAAAAGAGTTCCCAGGTCAGTGCCTTGGAAGACAGGCTGAAAGAGAGGCTGGAGAGGCTGGGACTCAGTTTACACGTGGAGGTGGCTCCAGATTTCGTGTGTGTGTGTGTGTGTGTGTGTGTGTGTGTGTGTGTGTGTGTGTGTACAAGGGTCATATTGACAGGAGTCAGGTCTGGGGTTGGGAGAAGGTGGGAGTGAAGTAGTTTGGATCTTGTTGCTTTATATTTTCAGGACATTTTGTTTAGAATAATCTTTCCAATAGACAAGGGTCTTCCATCTGTTTGCTTGTGATGAGCATGCTACACAAATGCTCTTCCTTTTTTTCTTTTTTATAAAGTATATTTCTTATTTTGCTGATCTCAACTTCTCAAATAGAATACTTTAAAAATGTGGCTTCAGAGCAAATAGATGTAACTTTTGTTAGGCCAAAGGTCACTTGTACTTGTGGGGAGGGGGCAGTACAGGACTTTGGAAGCTCCCTGGTGTTTTTAATGACCTTTTTTTCCTAGTGCGACTGGTTGGTGGCTGATATGGGATTTCTTCTTCCAGTGTGGGGAAAATCATTTCGAAGGCCTTCTCCTAATGAGAGTTGGAAGTTTTCATTAAACACTTTTCCTCTTTTAAGAGTTTTTCTGTTTTCATTTTTGTTGGTATATTGCTTGTTTTGCTTTTACGCAGGATTTTCTCTGTAGCCCAGACTGGCCAAAAACCTGCTATCAATCCCTGAACTTATAGACATCCTCCTGCTTGAATGTCCCAAGTGCTAGGAATATAGCTACCACCATGCCTGTCCTTGTGGTCACTCACTGAAAATCCCCAAACCAAATTTTGTGGGTTTTTGTTTTGTATTTTGTGTGTGTGAGAAAGACTGGCGAATGCTGAAGACCTATCATATTTTGGCATTGAATACAGAAACAGTTGTATTTAAACATTCTATATTTTGTTCTCCTTTCTTTAACCAGAATGCTCGGACATACTTACATACTTATTGACCAGGGATGAGGTTTTAGCAGTAGGTGTAGATCATGGGGAGCTAGGCTGAATCCCCAGAATACACACACACACACACACACACACACACACACACACACACACACACACACACACACCACCCCTGTGCCTCAATTTTTAGTTGCTTTTTATTTTTGATGAATTTATAGGCAATTCCAAGAGGCTCTTTCCAGGTTTCTTCCTGGGCTGGGATGTGTGAAATCGGCTAGGTTGGTTTCACTCTCAGGCAGGCCATGTGCAAACTCCATGCTCACTGCATTTCAGTTACTTTGCTTTCCAGAGTCACCATCCAGTTTTCTCTTTGCAGCTCTTTAAAACTATGTTGATCAGACAGGCAAACCGTTCGATCTTTCAGAACCTTCAAGAGTAACAGAGCTTTTATTTGCTAGGTCTTGTGTCTTGGGTGCCCTTGACTCCTAGCTGACATGTATAGTTTTAGCAAGTGCTTAGGTTAGAAGAGCAGTAAATGTTTTTTTGAGGGAAAATGCTCTAGCACTTCTTCAGAATGCCCAGACTTTGTAAACTCAGTTTCTCTGAGGTTTGGGCTGTGATGCATCTTAAAGGCCGGGGCTCATCTCTTGGCCTAGGGGTTCCTGTGCATCTGGCTAGGGTAGCAGTTCTCTCTGAAGAGAAGATGATGAGGAAACCTTAATATGCATTCTTCGTTGCATTATAGGCTGTGGGACCTGGACAGATGAGTCTTGGACCCTCAGCATCAGATTTTTCACTTCAAAGCTGGGGGGAGGGATCTCTCTTCAGAGGACTGTGAAAGCACTGTGAAGCATTGCAAATGGAAAAATAGGTTTTTAATATAGAATTTGCAATTCTTGAGCTGTGTTTTTGTGCTGTCTGAATAAGTCTAAGTTACTGACATAGTTGTCCAAGCACAGTTATAACTCCATTGTGTGTGTGTGTGTGTGTGTGTGTGTGTATGTGTGTGTGTGTGTGTGAGTGTGTGTGTGTGTGTGTGTGTGTGTGTGTGTGTGTGTGTGTATGTGTGTGAGTGAGATGTGTGTGTGCGTGTGTCTAGAGGGTAGAGGTCAGTGTTGGGTGTCCTCCTCTCATTCTCCACCTTGTTTTTTTGGTTTTTTAAAGATTTATTTATTATGTATACAGTATGCATCAGATCACATCATAGATGGTTGTGAGCCACCATGTGGTTGCTGGGAATTGAACTCAGGACCTCTGGAAGTGCAGTCAGTGCTCTTAACCGCTGAGCCATCTCTCCAGCCCCTCCACCTTGTTTTTTAAGACAAGGTCTCATTGAACCCAGAGCTCACCAATTGGGCTAGACCAGCTGGCTGCCTGCCCCAGGGATCTCTTCCTTCCCCACCTCACTGGTGTTAGGATTACAGCGGTGTGTGGTGCCATGCTTTTTTAAAATGTATGTGCTGAGAAATCAGTGTGGTAGTGGCACCGGTGCACACCATAAATCCCAGCACTCGGGAGGCAAAGGCAGGCGGATCTCTGTGAGTTCAAGGCCAGCCTGGTCTACAGAGTGAGTTCAAGACCGCCAAGGCTACACAGGGAAACCCTGTCCCACAAAACAAGACATGTGTGCTGGCCAAATTCAGACCTCAGACTTCCATGGCACACAGTTTACCTACTGAGGCACAGCATTGGCTATGACACTGTACTAGCTCATTAGAAGAAACAGATATAAAGAAATGAAAGCAATCATCTTCTCTCTACCTGCATGCATAAGTGTATGTATAGGAATGTGTTTGTATGTACTTAGTGCATATTCTCAAATATGGAACCAGGTCTTTCTGCCTCAGCCTCTCAAGTACTGGGGTTATATGTGTGAGCCCAGTTATATGCCTCACATTTTTAACTTAATAGTTAGTGGAACATTTTATGTTTGTATGTGGTAGGTACATCTACATAATAATTTTCTATTCAGGTACCATTTTTAGAACTTGGGATTGCCTTTCGAAAGCATTTAAATAATCCTCAAACAGGAGGAGTTTGCAGCAATTGGTTGATGATCATAAGAACCAAACTACAAGCCCATCGTGTCTGAGTACTTGTTCCCTGTGAACAGCGTATGGCATCCAAGCCTATGGGAGTTTGCTTGTTCATTTAGCAGTTGTATGTGGTGCACACCTTGTACGTGTCAATTGCCACTTACTTCCATCATAACTTGAAGAGGTGTCTTCATCTGTAACAGCCAAGAAAGCTCAGACTGGCTAGGTGACAAAGCACTGAAGGATTAGTCCCAGTTCTGTTGACAAGCCCTTGCTCTTTGATCCACACTGAAATCCTATTCAACATCATCAGTGAGACAGAATTTTTCACAGTATGAAGTATTGGAGAGCTTATGGCTTCTGGTGAATGGAAAGATAAGTCGCAGGTGCCACTTGCGTCAATAGACAACAGAAGCTGCTTGGAGGAAAGCATTTAAAATATGCTTTGGGCCAGTGAAATGGCTCAGCAGGTAAAGGCACCTGCTGCCACAAATTGTACCAACAATGTGTGTGCTTCCGCTTCTGTGGGCATGGATTCTAAGTGCAGGAGAGGGATGAAAGGGTGAGTACCTCTGTGGTCTTGCCCCTCCTTACTGCTTTTGTCTTCAGGGTCTACTTTACCTGGGGAATGGGAGTAGTTAGGTCCACTGGAGAAAATAAGGCTGCTTTGAACATGATTGAGCAAATGTTCTTGTTGTGTGCTGGAGCATCTTCTGGGTATATTCCAAGGAGTGGAATAGCTGGGTCTTGAGGAAGCCTTATTTCTGATATAGTGCCAGATAGATTTCCAAAGTGGCTGTACTAGTTTGCATTCCCACCAGTGATGAAGGAGTGTTCCTCTCTCTCCACATCCTCGCCAGCATGTGGCTTGAATTTTTGATCTTAGCCATTCTGATGGAATCTTAGAGTTGTTTTGATTTGCATTTCCCTGATGACTAAGGAGGTTGAGCATTTCTTTAAGTGTTTCTCAGCCATTCGATATTCCTCTGTTGAGAATTCTCTGTTTAGTTCTAGCCCCATTTCTCAATTGGGTTATTTGGTTTGGTGGTGTTTAGTTTCTTGAGTTCTTTATATATTTTGGATATTAGACCTTTGTCAGATGTAGGGTTGGTGAAGATCTTTTCCCAGTCTGTAGGCTGTCACTTTGTTCTGGTGACAGTGTTTCCTGCCTTACAGAAGCTTCTCAGCCTCATGAGGTCCCAATTATTAATTGTTGACCTTAAGGCTTGGGCTGTTGGTGTTCTGTTCAGGAAGTTGTCTCTTGTGCCAATGTGCTCCCAGGCTTTTCTCCACTTGTAACTAATTTAGAGTCTTTGGTTTCATGTTGAGGTCTTTGATCCACTTGGAC
Source organism: Acomys russatus (assembly GCF_903995435.1). Classification (NCBI taxonomy): domain Eukaryota; kingdom Metazoa; phylum Chordata; class Mammalia; order Rodentia; family Muridae; genus Acomys; species Acomys russatus. The sequence goes on along the minus strand of NC_067163.1, from coordinate 13,084,650 downwards.
TTGAGTTTTGTACATGGTGACAAATATGGGTCCAATTGCATTTTTCTACATGTAGACATCCAGTTAGACCAGCACCATTTGTTGAATAAGCTATCCTTTTTCCATTGAATAGATTTGGCTTCTTTGTCAGATCAAGTGACCATATGTGTGTGGATTCATATCTGGGTCTTCGATTCGATTCCACTGATCAACCAGCCTATTGCTGTGCCAGTACCATGCTGTTTTAATTACTGTTGCTTTATAGTACAGCTTGAGATCAGGTATGCAGATTCCTCCGGAGGATCTTTTATTGTATAAGATTGTTTTAGCTATTCTGGGTTTTTTGTTTTTCCGTATGAAGTTAAGAATTGAACTTGGAGAGGGCATCACTGTCTAAGAATTTTTATTTTGTGAATTTATTTTGCTGATGTTGAAAATAATACATGATATACACAGAGAGAGAGAGAGAGAGAGAGAGAGAGAGAGAGACAGAGACAGATACACAGAGAGCATTTGTTAATTTTATTTATTAATTTTACTCACTTTGGCTGGGGAGATGGCTTTGTGGGTAAAGTACTTGCTGTGCAAGCAATAAGGACCTAAGCTTGGCTTCTTGGCACCTATGTAAAACCGGACATACATGTGCACTGTGACCCCAGCACTGGAGCTGATGAAAAATCCTGAGGGCGCTCTGGACGGCCTTCTGAAAGGCAAGCTTCAGGTCCAGGAGAGAGTAACAAAGCAAGACACCTTGAAGTTCAGTGACCTCTTCATGCACGTGCATAGGGAAGCATGCTGTGTACAGACCTGTACATACAGCGCGCGCGCACACACACACACACACACACACACACACACACACACACACACACGGTAACATTTGTTTTTAAATTAAAATTGTAAAAGTTTCAAAATATACATTTCATAATGTTATTTTAGAATACTTAAAGATAACTTCCAGTTGTATGTGCTAATGCATGGTGTATGTTCCTGTAAGCTTGGTTCAACATAGAGAAATCAATTCTTCCATGATGGGAATATTAAAAATTGACACTATCCATCTGGATGCCTGGGATGACTTGGATGAGATTCATTTCCCCTTTCTTCCTTCCTTCCTTCCTTCCTTCCTTCCTTCCTTCCTTCCTTCCTTCCTTCCTCTTTCCTTTCTCCCTTGAATGCTGAGTACCCTCCCTACCACGGAGCCATGCCTCTGGCTCTGTGTGAGATGTGCTGAGTGTGGCAATCATTTTCATCTTCCCTCCTCTTGAGTCTGATGTCCAGAAAGTTCTGAGGTGAGGCTGCGCAAAGCAGCACACCCATAGCGTGCCGGGCTCAGGGTGGCCGTGGCTCTGGGCTACAGTGACACCCGTTTCAAACAACAATGAACAAACAATAGAAGATTCTTTCAGAAGCTAGCAAACGGTCTGTCTCAAAGTAAAGTATGGTCTGCAGAAAGAGTTCCCAAACATTCTCAAGGATATTCTCCTTGGGTGAGATGAGATGAAAGGTTTTCACAAGCCTTTCCTAGGACACAGGCTCAAGACTGCTATCTAAGACCTTTCAGTCTAAACCCTGTTGATTTTAAGTATAAAACTCGGGAGAGTGCTCCTTTTTATTCTCTCTGCAAATATATATATATTTTTTTGTTTTGTTTTTTTTGTTTTTTTTTTTTCCGAGACAGGGTTTCTCTGTGTAGCCTTGGCCATCCTGGACTCACTTTGTAGACCAGGCTGGCCTCGAACTCACAGCGATCCGCCTGCCTCTGCCTCCCGAGTGCTGGGATTAAAGGCGTGCGCCACCACGCCCGGCTCTCTCTGCAAATATTGTGTTAAAGAATGGAGGTCAGCACACACACATCACTTAATGCCCCAAACACTGCATAGCTGTCACCAGCTTGTTCTTGCTATGCTGTGGCTCTGTGGTAGAATGCTCACACAGGAGGCCCCAGCTTCTTTCAGTACCACAACAGAAGAATGAAGGAGATTGTTCTTGATGGTCAAGTGGCTCATAACTGTCGTTTGAAAAGCTCTGTCTCATAAATGCCTGCTGTAGAAAACCTGCCTGTCTAGAAGGGAGGGAGTGAGTGTCGACTATTGTCTGTCACTGATAAATGGCTTCTAACACTTCTGAAAATCCTTCTGCCAGGAACACACAGGGTCAGCTGTGCAGAGACTGAGAGCTGGCACTGTGGCCTTGGCTTTGGTCTACTGTAGGCAGAGCTAGGACCAGCTCATGGAGGGCAGGTAATAGAGAGAAACCTATATGGAGTTCTCTTTCTCCAACACACTAGGTGGTTGAAGGGTTGTGTCTTATTACAAGGAGGCAGTTTCTACTTTCTGTGATTTTATATAGATGTAAATTTTCCTAAATCAGCTGGAGAGATGGTTCAGAGGTTAAGAGCACTGGCTGTTCTTCCAAAGGTCCTGAGTTCAATTCCTAGCAACCACATGGTGGCTCATAACCATCTATAATGAGATCTGGTGCCCTCTTCTGGCCTGCTGGCTCACATGCAGGCACAATACTGCATAAATAATAAATAAATCTAAAAAAAAAAAAAAAAAAAAAGCCAGGCAGTGGTGGCGCACGCCTTTAATCCCAGCACTCGGGAGGCAGAGGCAGGCAGATCGCTGTAAGTTCAAGGCCAGCCTGGTCTACAAAGTTAGTCCGGGACAGCCAAGGCTACACAGAGAAACCTTGTCTCAAAAAACAAACAAACAAAAAAAATTTTTTTTTTTCCTAAATCAATTGTTAGTTTTTCTTCTGTCCTTGATTCCTTCTCAGTTGAATTAGCATTTAGTCATGGTCAACTGCCATCAAGTCTCTGTTCTAGGCCTATGTTGTATTCATATTGTTTTAACCTTTAAATGAATTAGTGTTTGGAACAGTAAATCATGGGCATTGCATATAAATTATGTAGTGAACATGACGTCCTTCTACCCCTGCAGGCTGAGCTCCTTCAGCTGCCCCATCCTCTTCACACCATATTGGTTTCTTAGACCTCAAGATGAGGGTTAGGGTTAAGTAGAGGGTGTGAGAATATTTGCTCCATGTTGGTCCAAAGGATTTTTCTGAGGTGTTGGAGGAGAGGAAGGTGGAGCAGGGGAGGCAAGTGTTGAAAGGAGGGAGCTGACAACCCTGGGATTATCAGGGACCTACCATCTAAAAGTTCAAAGGTGCTTGGGTTTATGTGCTTACATAGGAGGGAACAGATCTTTAGGGGGACCAGTAGGAGAAAATTGGTCCACTCTAAAGGCAAGTCTATGGATAGTTTAGTTAGGGAATGTTTTAGAATACAGTTGTGTGCTCCACTTTGCCAGGAGATTGGGAATGGTAGGGAATGTGTAGGTTTCCTTTGTTAAAGAATGTGGATAGAGATTTGGATATTAAATTCAGGGCTATCGTGTACTGTGGAGAACAGGGGAAGCCACATTGGAGTAGTATGTCTGTGGTGATGGCTCTCACAGCTGTAGTGACCTTGTTGCTGATGGTGGGAGAAGCGTCAGCTCATCCTGCCTCAGATGGAAGCATTTGAGTTAAATATACCTGCCAGCCAGAAACTGGGAGAGACTAGCCTGCATGACGGGTCAGGGAAAGGAGAGGGTTGGGGTTAGTGGTTTGACAGGCTCTGCAAACAGAGGAGACCTATTGTAACAGTTGTCTGTCCTGTGGGGACAGGTAATCCTGTGTTCATAGGAACTGAGTGAGGGCCAGAGGAGCTGGGTGGAAGAGATTATGTAGAGCTGAAAAGGTTTTTTGTTTGAGAGCCTTGCGTAAGATTAATAGTGGATTTTGATACCGCCATAACCCATCTCAGTAGCCATCCTACGAAGTAATTTTGTTTTGCTCTGCTGTAGTAACAGGGGAGCCATGTTACTTTTTAGAAGGACGAGTATGTGTGTGTGTGTGTGTGTGTGTGTGTGTGTGTGTGGCTTGTTTAGCATACTTGTCAGCTAAGCTATCAGTGATAGAAACATTAGGAGCTTGGCTGAAGTCCCCTGCAGTGAATGGTAGTGGGCTTCCAGGCTGTTGTAAGAGTTTGAGTATAAAGGTGCCATTTTGAATTGAAGTGGCGTGTTGAATGAGGAAGCCTCATTCCCACCAGGTGACTGCATCAGAGTCTATCATATGGCATGTGTATTTGGAGTCCGTGTATAGTCGATTATGGTATCTTTAGCCTGTTAGGCTGTGCATGGAGTATGAGTGATATGCTCTAGTCTATGTATGGCTTTGCATGCTTCAGGCATGTTTTGTATAATAGTATAACAAGACCTTTTGTGCCCCTTAGAGGAGCATGCATCTAAGAACCAGTTGGGAGTATTAGGTATTGTTTGATCCAATGTCTTAGTCAGTGTTCCTTTGATGTGAAGAGATACCAGGCCAACTCTTATTTGAGGCTTACAGTTTCAGAGGTTTAATCCGTTATCGTCATGGCAGGGAGAATAGAGGCATGGACGCAGACATGGTACTAGAGAAGTAGCTGAGAGCTCTACATTTGGATCCACGGGTAGCAGGAAGAGAGAGACACTGGGATTGGCTGAGGCTTTTGAAACTCCAAAGCCTACCCTCAGTGACACAGTTCCTCCAACAAGGCCACACTTACTAAGCCTTCTCAAGTAGTGTCACTCCCTAATGACCAAGCATTCAAATATATGAGCCCATGGGGGCCATTCTTAGTCAAACCACCACATTTCACTCCTTGGCTCCCGTAGGCCTCCATGCAGGGATATCTCTGACACACACTTGGCCTTAGTAGCTTTCCTTAGCTGTGAGGGAAGACTTTACAACCACTTTCATGTATCCTCGGCCCTAAAACCAGAACCATGGGGCCAAAGCTGCCAAGTTCTGCTGGAACATAGCCCCTCGTTCAGTTACATTTGTACCAGATTTCTGTTTTTGATGGTTTTTTTCCTTTCACTTTTTAAGCTTTTCTTTAGTTCCTTTTCACAAGTTGGAAGCTTAGCTGGATGGAGTCTCGCACTGAGTTTGCCACTGCTTTATCATCAGGCTTTCCTTTAAGCTTTTATCTCCTTGAGCACTGAACTTAACTCCATTACATTTCCTGGTCCTTCTTTTCTCCTCAAACTATACATTTTGTATTTTTCCTTACTCAAGTTGCTCCATTTCATTATAGATCTCATAAGACATAATAACCAAGACAGTCAGTACTAGATTGTCTTGAAATCTCCTTCGCCAAAGCCATCAATCCAAAACTACAAGGGCAAAAAGCAGCCATATTCTTTGCCAAATATTACAAGAATGGTCTCTAGGCCATTCATTAATATTCCTTTTCTCTGAAGTCTCCTGAGCTATGTGGTTATAATCTACATTGCTCTCAGCACCAATGCCTTTCACAGCCCTACTAGTATGGCCCAGTAAGCCCCACTTAGGAGCATTCAAATTTCTTTCCTAATCCAAAGACCCAGCAAATAGCTTGGTCAGTTGTCATAGCAATACCCCACTCCTGGTTCAGTGACTGCCTTGGATATTTGAAACCCCACAGTTTACCCCCATGACACAGTTCCTCTAACAAGGCTACACCCACTCCAAAAAAGGCCATCCTCCCTAATCCGTCTCAAGCAGCACCACTCACTGATAACCAAGCATTCAAACATATGAGCCTATAGGGGCTATTCTTATTTAAACTAGGACATATATGCTCAAAGGAATATAGGGTGAGATCCACTAGAAGTAAAGGAATGTGAACAGGAAGTTAACAAAGATAAGGAGACATCAAGGAGTTAAGTTGTAGGGTTAAGGATTGGACATGAATGCAAGAAGTTATCGGAGTCTATGAGGTGAGACTATACTGTGTGAATACAAGAAGGAGAAGGAGAGAAAGGCTGTGTGGATGAGATGATAAATACAGTCATGAGAAATGAATATGGAAAAGAAAAGATACAGGTTTTTTGGTTTTTGTTTTTGTTTTTTTTTAAAGTAAGAAGATCCTGAACTAAAGTTGTGTGGTTAGGAGCTATGCATCTTTGTTGTGGAGTGAGGGTGATTCCTACATAGGTAAGGGAGGCTTGGTGTCCCCAAACGGAGAGAAGTTAAAGAATACAGTGGCCTAACAGACAGAAGTGGAAGGGCTGCAGAAAATAGGAGTCAAGTGTATCGATTTCAGGTCAGTGGTTTTGGCTGTCAAGTAGATATTGAGGCCAGATCTGAATGGAAAATTGAACAAAGTGGGGAGCATTAAGATACAATTGAATAGCTGGGCATGGTGGCACACACCTTTAATCCCACCCAGCACCAGGAGGCAGAGGCAGGCAGATCTCTGTGAGTTCAAGGCCAGCCTAGTCTAGGGAGGTCCAAGACAGCCAGAGCTACAGAGAAACCCTGTCTCCAAAACAAAACAAAACAAAACAAAACGCACTTGAACCCCAATTGTTTGAAACTTTTTAGAAGGCAAGCCACAGGGTTGTCTTTGGGCATAGAGGGGCTATTGCCCATGTTGTAGGTCTAAACGGGACAGACCTACTCTGGAGTGTTTCTAGAACTGGACCTCACCCTGGAATAAAGTTCCTGAGAGTCCTTAGACATCCCCAAGGGAACTGTTGGGAAGAGTGAAGTGCTCCTCAGCGCTGACGTGAAGCAGAGTCTGAGTCCCAGGTACCACTGTGAAATGCTGGGCCCTTCCATGCTGAGCAGGAGAGTGGATGGTGTTGAGTGTAGCTCCAGAAAGGGCAAAGACGGCCCTTTTGGGGCCTGGAGGTCAGGTTAGAGGATAAGAAAAAGAGTGAGTTTATGACTCCTGCCAATAAAGAGTAAAAACAAAACCATTGCTCTGTTCATGTGGCCTTAGATGAGGTAAAGTAGGTGTAGCTGTTGTGAACTCCAAGGCAGAGTGGCTCTTGGAAGGCAAAGAAAGATGGAAAATAGGATGGAGGGTGGAATAGAAGCCTGGTAAAGGGTCTGCGACACCTTCCGGGAACTTTTCTTTTTCCTTCAATTACATCAGATAGTTTTGCTGCGTACAGTAGTCTAGGTTGGCAGTTGTGGGCCTTTTGGACTTGTAATGCATCATTGCTCTGTGCAGCTCCTGGCTCTCAAAGTTTCCATTGAGAAATCAGCTGTTATTCTGCTGGGTTTTCCTTTGTATGTGACTTGTGTGTGTGTGTGTTTTTCTCTTGCACTTTCTTTGTTCTGTATATTTAGCGTTATGCTGTGGTGATCTGTCTGTCTGTCTTTCTTTCTTTTTTGGTTTTTTGAGACATGGTTTCTCTGTGTGTATCCCTGGTTGCCCTGGACTCACTCTGTAGACCAGGCTAGCCTGGGATCACCTGCCTCTGCCTCCCAATCGCTGGGATTAAGGGCATGTGCCACCACCGCCCTGCTGCTGTGGTGATTTTCTGTTCTGGTCTTGTCTATTTGGTGTTCTGTGTGCTTCTTGTATCTCTATGAGTGTTTGGGGGAAGTTTTCTTCTATGATCTTTGTGAAGATCTAGCCTATTCTGCTGACCTGAGATTCTTCCCCCGCATCATAGTCTTTCATGTTCTTTCCGTGCTTTAATTCCCCCATATTCTTATGTAGTTGGTCTGGATTCTCCACTTTAGCTTCAAATCCTGATATTGTATCTTCTACTTGACCCATTCTACTTGTAAGGCTTTCCCCTGAGTTTTCTGGTTGGGATATTGGGTTTTTCTAATTTTGTCTTTGTGGTGATTTCAATGAATATGTCCCGCATAGGCTCATATATTTGAATGCTTGGTCTGGAGTTGGTGGAATTGTTTGGGAGGATTAGGGGGCTGTGGTCTTGTTGGAAGAGGTGTGTCATTGAGGGTGGGCTTTGAATTCTTTGAAGTTTATCATTCTTTTAAGTTCTGTGTCTTGGAGTTCATCTAGGTAATTCTCATTGGAGAACATTCTGTAGGACTGGTGGATTTGGATGTAGCTAGAACACTCTATTATTTTTCACATTTGTATTTTAGTCAAGAGACCTGGGCATGTGGACTTCTTTTGTTAGTTCTGTGTCTGATGTGGACATAGCATGCTGGGACAGAGCACAGGATGTTTGTGGTGGGCTCAGCTTAGAGTTTCCATATGGTGTGGGTGAGATGAAGTCAGGTAGACACAGGGATCTGGGCTGGTGCACGAGATGCATGTTCTAGTCTGGGGACAGAGGGGGCTGGTCTGACCAGAGTAGGAAAGAATACTAGATTTGAGCCTGGGCTAGATTTGGGGATTGAGGAAGGTATGTGGAAGGGAGGAGGAGCTCATTAACTGGCCACAGTGGATTCCAGTGCAAGATAGGTGGGGCCAGACTGGGCCTGGAAATTGGATATGGCTCAGGAGGGATGAAATCATGTGACAGGAAGAAGGGCCTAGGCTGCTGCACAGGGTGTATGCCCTGACCAAAGCCTGGGGATGGTGACAGCACACACAGTGCTGCCCAGACTAGCTGGGGCACTGGACATGGGACCCAGGCTAGATCTAGGGGTTGGAGATGGTGCCTATAGGGGAAGATCTGGTCAGCTCACCCTGCCGTCCCGTGGTGCAAGATGTGCAGTCCAGGCTGCATGCTATGAAAGCCTCGTGTCTCCTGTTGAGTGGCTGTTTCAAGCTTTGTTTCCTGTTACCACAACTTATCAGGTGGTTGATCATCTTTTGGGGGCTTAAGATTCAGTCTTTGGATAATGTACTGTTGACATTCAAATGAGTTTTCAGGAGTAGTTCAGCCCAACTCAGGTTAAGTATGCCCAGGAGCAGACCCTCTGTGGAGTTACGGGAGTCTCAAAATCTTCAGGTGCTTTTGGGAGGCGCTCGTGACTCTTCCTCAGGCTGTGAGCGCTTATGGAATTGGCACTACAAGTGGAAAATCCCTACCCCCAAATACTTAGTTTTAGGATAAAATGGTTATTTCCTCTTCTTTTAGGTCTTATCTAAACTTGGTTTGCCTGCACGTCCCTGGGAACAAGCAATGAAGCAGAGCTTCGCCTTTGACAATGTTGGCTTTGAAGGGGGTCTGGACAGCTCATCCTCTGCCATCACCGGCGTGGTTAGCATCCTAGGCATGACTTGTCATTCTTGTGTCAAGTCCATCGAGGATAGGATCTCCACCCTGAAAGGCATTGTGAGCATTAAGGTTTCTCTGGAACAAGGCAGAGCCAGTGTCACATACGTGCCGTCAGTCACGAACCTGCAGCAGATTTGCCTGCAAATTGAGGATATGGGCTTTGAGGCCAGCGCCGCAGAAGGAAAGGCTGCCTCCTGGCCTTCCAGGTCTGCCCCAGCCCAGGAGGCAGTGGTCAAGCTCCGGGTGGATGGCATGACCTGTCAGTCCTGTGTCAGCTCCATTGAAGGCAAGATCCGGAAACTACAAGGAGTTGTGAGAGTCAAAGTCTCCCTCAGCAACCAGGAGGCAGTCATCACATATCAGCCTTATCTCATTCAACCCGAAGACCTCAGGGACCACATCTGTGACATGGGATTTGAAGCCGCCATCAAGAACAGAACAGCCCCCTTAAGGCTGGGACCAATTGATATCAACAAGTTAGAAAACACTAACCTGAAGAGACCAATATTTTCTCTTAACCAGAATTCCAATAATTCTGAGACCCTGGGGCACCAAGGGAGCCACATGGCCACCCTCCACTTGAGAATAGATGGGATGCACTGCAAGTCGTGCGTTTTGAATATTGAAGGAAATATAGGCCAACTTCCAGGGGTTCAAAATATTCACGTGTCCTTAGAGAACAAAACTGCCCAAATACAGTATGACCCGTCTTGTATTACCCCCTTGTTCCTGCAGAATGCCATTGAGGCGCTGCCCCCCGGGCGCTTTAAAGTCACTCTTCCTGATGGAGTAGAGGAGAAGGAGTCCGAGAGTGGATCTGCCAGTGTTCCCTCCCCTGGCCCCTCCCAGAGCCACCGGGAGCAGGGCCCATGCAGCGCTGCTGTCCTTACCGTCACTGGCGTCACCAGCGCATCGTCTGTTCAGACCATCAAAGACACCCTGTCCCAGCGGAACGGTGTGCAGCAAATATCCATCTCTTTGGCAGAAGGGACCGGAAGAATTCTTTATGATCCCTCAATGGTTAGCTCAGATGAACTCCGAATGGCTGTAGAAGACATGGGATTTGAGGTGTCCGCGAATCCTGGTAAGTCACTGTTACATGTTTGAAGTGTGTCGGGGTCATCTCTTGATGTCTCATGACGGTACTTGGGAAGTTGAGTAAGGGGGCCCTGTTCACCACCTCACACGTTGATAGTTACAGCAAGGTGTGCTGACTTTGCTTACGTGTCTCTAGGGTGGAGAGAATGGAATTTTCCATGGCTGCCTCTCATGTAGCTGACACTCAAATGATAGGTTTTGGTTTGGTTTGGTTTTTCAAGACAGGGTTTCTCTGTGTAGTCCTGATTATCCAGGACTCACTTTGTAGACCAGGCTGGCCTCGAACTTATAGAAATCCACCTGCCTCTGCCTCCCTAGTGCTGGGATTAAAGGCATGTGCCACCACACCTGGCTAAACAGTAGATTGTTATTTGGGGTTCTTTTCTAGAGAGAATTAATTGGGAGTCTGCATTCTAAAAAATGAACATTGTAAGACTATTAAACCCTCCTCTCAGCAAAGGAACAATCGTTACTTTCTCTGAAGATTTCTTCCCATATAAAACAAGATAAAAGCAACAGCCCTTTAGTCTTACGGGGCATGATGGCCGAGAGACCACTGAAACAAACAAGAAGCTGATGCAGGGGATGTGTGTAAGGGCTGGTTGGCTAGGTACCATGATCCCTGTCCTAAAAACAAAAGTGCCAGGCACTGTGGCACATTGCACGCCTGTAATTCCAGACCTTATGGGGAGGATGGAGGCAGGAGACTACGGGACAAGAGGTTCCTCAACTACATGGCAAGTTCAAGCCTACATTAGTCCCCATCTCAAAAAAACTAAACAAAACCAAACAAAGCCTCAAAATCCTGAACCTCAAAATTTGCAGCACCCATAGGGTTGTCTGTTCAAAGTAGAAATTCAGGGGAGGATTTTTTTTTTTTTTTTTTTCCGAGACAGGGTTTCTCTGTGTAGCCTTGGCCATCCTGGACTCACTTTGTAGACCAGGCTGGCCTCGAACTCACAGCGATCCGCCTGCCTCTGCCTCCCGAGTGCTGGGATTAAAGGCGTGCGCCACCACGCCCGGCTACAGGGGAGGATTTTACAGGCACTCTTCCAGCCTTTTTTTTTTTTTTTAGCTTAACTTTTTAAAAACTTTGACATATATTTGAATACATAATTTATATTATTACACGTGTATACAATAAATACATACAGCAAGAAGGACAGATGGCTGTTAGACAGGGCCTCTATGAAGGGCGCGTGTGGCAGGGCTCACAAAGAAGGGGTCCCATTTTGAGGTGGCCCATTATCAGGCCACCCCTGCTCTACCCAGCACTATAGTGACATACAAGGTGTCTATGTACCACGTGCTCACGGCCTGCACTAGTTGTGGGCCTGCTGTATGCGAAAGACCATCTGAGAGCTCCCTTGTGGTAGGAGGCAGCGGAGGAGTTAAAGTGCAGCTTGATCTGTGTGAGTCCGGGCTAGGTTTTTTTTCCCAGGTCCGTGTGTGGTGGGAAGTGGGAGATAAGGAAGGAAGGCTCCGAGGGTGTCGGAGTACCCTGGGCAATGAAGCTGCAGGTTTGGGGGAACTTTAGAGGAATGCAGAGTGCCCTGAGCAGGGTCAGAGTCGGCTTCTTGACCCAACAGTGCAACAGGAGGCTAGAGGTCAGAGGTCAGAGGCACTGTGTGGGGTCAGGATGAAGACTGTGTGTGATGGGAAGGAGAGCCCAGGATGAGCTCTTCCCTGATCCTGGCAGATGGATGGACAGACAGCATAGCAGAGCTGGGGGTGTAGATCTGAGGGAAGGATCCCTGGGTGAAGAGGGAGTGAGATGGACCAAGTGGGTCGAGAGCACAGGTAGCATTTCCGGGTGGCAGCTGCCGGAGAGGGCAGCCTCTTACATTAGCTTAAGAGGCCTTGGGAGCAGAGGTGAGCAGCTTCTTTCAGGATTAGCAAGGGAGAGGCTGTGGGTCCTCTGTATACAAGGAAATTAGGAGTCCAACCTTTGTCAGAGGTGGGAGGGCCTTCAGTGGAGCAGGAGGGATGTGGGGGGAAGGGGGAATGGGGAATGGAGCCAGGGTACCAGAGAGGCCCAAGATGGGGGAAGGATGAGCTTGCTTTCTTTTCTTTCTCTCCCTCTCCACCTCTACTTTTTTTTTTTTTTTTTAAAGGCAGAGTCTCATCTTGTTGCGTAAGTGATCCTGAGTGGGGGACTATAAACTGGCTGGCATATTTGCTGAGGGGACAGTTCTGTGCGTGGTAACAAACACCTTGGTTTCCTGATCTGTAAACTGGGCTAGAACATAGTAGCCACAGAATCTGTTGCCTGGAACCTGCAGTTTTGTGTGTCTGTGCTGGCACTGGGAGCTACTTACAGAGTGTCCAGGCAAAGCTCCAGCAGCCCCGGGGCCCTGGGGCCTCTGGACGCCATATCCTCTGACCACAGGCCTGAGCTGTGTCCTTGAGAAGACTGCTCTGTTAGGGTACTTAAAGACTCCCTCTGTACACAGCCACCCCCAACCCGAGCAGGTGCAGTGGATGAAGTGCGGTGGCCCCAGGCTTTGTTCTACTACTAAGTGTTGTTTTGTTTTCATACCATGTTCTCCACGCCCTGGAAAGAATGTGGTGTGTGTGTGTGTGTGTGTGTGTGTGTGTGTGTGTGTGTGTGTGTGTATTTAAACAAAGTCAACAAAGAAAATAGCAGAGCAGTAAATCCTGTACTCTAAAGAACTCATTGAAGAGGCTTGATGTAAACTGGGTTGTGTAGGACTGCCTCTCTTAATGGTACAGTCAGGTTATTGACAGCAAGAGAGAAAAGACCATGGAACTACATATTGAGAGTAATTGAATTCGACCGAGTAAACATAGGAAGAAAGAGCGAGTTTATATTAGGTAGAACTATGAGAGTTGTCCTCACTTAGGCCAAGAGATGCTTAGAGTGTGTGAGCTGATGAATAAAAGTATAAACACCCAGCTGAATTTCAGATAATTACTCAATGAGTTCTTTTGTATAAATATCTGAGAATTGAAGATATATTTACAGTAAAGAAGGCTGACATTGACATTTAGCTGGGCATCCTATATGGGCAGTTTTTTCATCTAGGTTAAACCTCCAGTGAGCTCATGAGTGTACTGTTTGCACACTGAAGAGCTGTTACATCCTTGGATCAGTGGGGGATATTTACCAGGTAGCAGAAAACGAGCGACACATCCCGATAGACGTGTGAGACTCATGCAGAAGAGGAGCCGAGACCCACAGGCTGTTGTCAGTGCAGGCGGCCACTACTCATCCTGTCTCCCGCATTTGTGGCAGTCTGCCGGCAAGTCCTGTCCTTTCCATTTCCACACATACTTAAGGGCACTTCTCACTGTCAGAGGGAGCAATGAGCATGCGTCTGGATTAGTCTGGATGGTATTTGTCTTAGTGGCTGTTCTATGGCTGTGAAGAGACACCATGCCTGAGGCAACTCTTAGAATAAAAGAAAACATTTAATTGGTGGCTTGCTTTCAATTTTATCGTCTTGGTGGCCGAGAGACAGGAATGGCGCTGGAGAAGTAGCTGAGAGCTCTATCCTGATCCACAGACACCAGGCCTGGCATGGGCTTTTGAAACCTTAAAGCCTAGTCCCAGTGACACACCTCCTTCAACAAGGCCTTGCCTCCTAGTCCTGCTGAGACAGATCATAGCTGGAGACTAAACATGCAAGTACATGAGCCTATGGGGGGGCACCTTACTTAGCCCATCACACATTGGCTGGTTCATCTGTGTGTATGTGTATATGGTAGATAAAAAACAGTCCCCAAGGGAACCTGTGATTGTATAACTTTAAATTCCAAATCAGACATTATACATGCCATGAAACAGTGGATCGTTAAGTAGGAAGACACTGAATTATCCAAGTGTACCCGGCTATGTGCCATCATCCAATAAAAGTGGGGATCCTTTCCTGCCTGGACTAGGTTGATGTGACAACTAAACAGACATTTGGGGTTGCTAATTTTGAATGTGAGGAAATGGGCCTGGGAACCTGGGAATAAACAGATTCTCCAGTGGAGCCTCTTGAAGGACACAGGGCTGCCACCTTGATTATATGTTGTGTAACTGACTAGAATACCCGAATACTTTGTGGTCTTTCAGCTAATAAGTTTATGGCAATTTGTTACAGTAACAGCAAGAAGCTAATTGAAGGCCTTTTAGAACCAGAGAAGTACTTACCCTTTAGATTTATGTATCGTATTCTAATAAAGCAAACAAAACACAATGCTGCACTAGCATGTGGATAGACAGAAAAGATCAGCAGAAATTACAGAGCCAAGAGTAGCTCTGTGCAAATACTCTCTCATTCATCACTGGGGCTCTGGGGAGAAAATGGTGGTCTTTTCAGGTTATGGAAGAAGATCATAGCTGGAAAGAAATTAGTCTTGACCTTATATGTTGCATAAGAAATGCTTGAAGTTTATTATATAGGCCTGGAGTTTGTCAAACTGTCTAGGTAGACCAGGGAGATAGCTTAACAGGTGCAGTGCCTGCCACACAAAGGTGAGAACTGGGTTCCGGGTTCCCAGCACTGACAAGTCTGTGCAGGCTTGGTGCCCCACTTGTAATCTCAGCACTCAGAAAGTAGAAGCAATGGCTGCCTGGAGCACACTGGCTAGCTGGACCACTGAATCACAGGCTCTGGGGCTGATGAGAGATGCTACCTCAGGAAGTAAAGAGTAATCACAGAAGACGCCTATCTTAAACCTCTGTTCTTTAAATGTGTGTATACCCACATGTACCTCCACATATACATATGCAGACCTGTGGTATTAACCTGCACTCTCCTCATGTATTTAAATCCATGTGGATCTCCCTCCCTGTGCTTTTAGAGGAAAATTCCATAAATATTTTTGCTAAGTTGAGGTAGAATCTATTAAAAGAACTAAACATTTAATAAGATCAATTTTATTATCATAAGAACTCTGTTTACCAAAAGACAGCAGAAGGATGACAGCACAAAACACATGCTTGGAGGAGCATTTGCAATGCTGTCACTGACAAAATGTCATACCTGAAAGATAGAAGAGGGAGAGGCAGTGTTGGAAATGCCAGTCCCCAGTCGCGTCTCTAGGACCTTCAGTCTGAGTATTGTCATGCTTGAACCTCCTGTTGTGACAAGCAGAATTACTTTTTGTCTTCTAATTATTTCTCACACTTTCTTATAGAAGACGTTCCCATTAACCACCTCAGAAACGCTAGCCCTGGGAATTCTGTGGATGATACACCAGGGTCTGCGCAAACAATGGCTTCCAACACCAGAGGACTCCCCCCAAACCGGGATCCTGGCCACTCGTCAGATACCCCACCACCCACAGGAACAGCAGCACCACAGAAGTGCATTGTACAGATCCGAGGCATGACCTGTGCGTCCTGTGTGTCTAACATAGAGCGGAGTCTCCAGAGACATGCTGGTAAGAAGCCGAGCAGCCACGATGGCCTTGGAAATACCCTGCATCAACTCTCCATTGACTGTATTATCAGTAGCCGTGACAGTCTGACAGCAAGCCCGTCGTGTGATAATGTCGATGTCTGTCTAATGTCCCCATATGACTGGCATGCCGTGGTCACGGCATGTTCTATGCAGAGATTTCTCAATTAGCTTTTCCCAGTATTAGTTTCCCACCTTTGTCTCATCAATCTCTCTAGAGAATGAAACACCAGCCTGTGCTTAGAATCTCCTGTTTCAGACACTTTGTCCTGTTGACTGCTGAAGCTATAAATTCTGCATTTGCTGGGTTTGTCCTCCAGATGATGTTTATAATGTTGCTTTTTTTTTAAAAAAGATTTGTTTAGTTATTATTATGTATACAGTGCTGAAGAGGGCATCAGATCACATTATAGATGGTTGTGAGGATGTGGTTGCTGGGAATTGAACTCATGACCTCTGGAAGAGCAGTCAGTGCTCTTAACCGTTGAGCCATCTCTCCAGCCCCGTACTGTTGCTTCTTAAGTGCAACAAAAATCTTGCTTGGATCATTGTCCTAAATGGAGGTGGAGGACCTCTGTCAACTGTGTTCTGCCTACAGATAAAATATAATTTCACAGTGCTTGCTTTTCTGCCCCTGACTTTAACTTCTCCTTTTTATCTTTTTTGTTTGTTAGTTTTGTTTTCTTTTTCAAGATGTTTTTTCCATGTAGCCTGTCTCTGGCTGTCCTGGCTGAGCAGGGTAGCCTCAAACTCCTGCCTCTGTCTCCCCACGTGCTGGGATTATAGGCGTGCACCACTGCACCTGGCCTCCCTTCTGTCTTTTTTGATGTAGTTTTTAAAGCACATCATGCCTTTCATTATTTATTTGAATGTGACTCTTCTCCTTAAACTAACATAATAGTATTAGCCAGATGGTCTATAGGTTTTTCAGTTTTGGAAATCCTTAAAAGCCTGAAAAGAATAAATAAAACCATGTTTGAAATTTTTAAATTTTTCCCTTGTACGTCAGAAAGGGGAAGACAATTATGCCCTTTCTGTCATCGCTACAGCTGTACCCCTAGTTTGATGTGTATGCAACCATGGACCTCCTAAAGGCGTGGCATCTCTGGGGGATGGGCATCTGGAGTCTCAGACCCATTAAAGCAGACTCTGATTCAGCAGGTCCTCAGAAGGCTCCTGTGCCCATTAGTGTCCAAGAAGGGCTGTTCTGGAGAAGTAGCTCTGACCTGACTGTAAGTCAGAGTAACCTGAAAAGCCATTCTAAAGCGTCATTTGGCACTTGCCCTGGGAGATAGTGAGCTGCCCAGTCTGTGTTAGGAGCCATGAAGGTTGTCATGGCTCCCCAAGTGATGCTCATGGCTAGCCAGATCTCACAGCCACTGCTTTGGAGGTGTCCTGGTTGAATCTCACTGACAGTAGTACTAGCTAAGTTGCCATGCCCAGAGTCACGCTTGTCACCCGGTGGTTCCAGGTATTCTCTCTGTGTTGGTGGCCTTGATGTCGGGAAAGGCCGAGGTCAAGTACAATCCAGAGGTCATCCAGCCACCTGGAATAGCTCAGCTCATCGAGGACCTGGGCTTTGAAGCAACAGTCATGGAGGACAACACAGCCTCTGAAGGTGACGTCGAGCTGATTGTAAGTACAGTGCCTATCTCCTGGAACAGCGGCTCTCATCCTGTAGATCGTGACCCCTTTGGGGGCGAGGTGGGACTGGTGTCCAATGACCCTTTCACAGGGGTCATCTAAGTCCATCAGAAAACACAAATATTACATTATGATTCATTAGCAGTAGCAAAATTGCAGTAATAAAGTAGCAACAAAAATAATTGTATGGTTGGGGGTGTCACCACAACACGAGGAACTGTATTAAAGGGTCACGGCATTAGGAAGGTTGAAGACCGCTGCCCTAAGGAGTGCAGGCTATGGGGGGGGGGGTGTGGGATGCGTTTGTGACAGGTGCTGTCCTTGTTGTTGCTGCTGGGCAGCATGCTTGGTTTTGTTTGACCCGCTCAGTTTGTGAAGGAGGGTTCGTTGTGTCAGAGAACAAGAAGAAGCCGTCCTATTGGGTATAGCCAGGGTCAAGAGGGAAAGGTGGTGAAGCTTAGGAGTTGAGAGTGGAGAAGACACAAAGGGCGGGCTTTGTTAAGACTAAAGCCCAGTTACCTGCTGGCATTTCTAGACACAGCCCCCAAGTCTTCAGTGTCGTAAGCACCATTCAGTGATGTCTCAAGGGCTGGAGGATGTAGATCTTGGCCTGGTCTGCGTAAAACCCTGGATTCCATCTTGTTTCTCTGCAAAATGAAGCAACACAAAAGTCGAGAGGACTTGTAGGCACACCAACGTCTGCAAGATGAGTGACCAAGAGTCCTAAAACAGTAGGGGTGAATTCCTAAGGGAGCAGCTGTTCCTACAGTATTTTTCTCTCTGTATCTGCTGTTACAGTGGCAGGTCTATAAGTTATTGAAAACCATAGATAATTCTGGTATTTTCTGTATCTTCTGTTCAAATCATGTTTGTAGAAAATGCTTTTGATAAACAAAGGAAGATGTAAAGACCTCCCCTACCCCCACCAAAATTGAATAATATTATTTTACTGAGGTAAGTGGGGCCTTTGCCTCCTTGTATATTTAGTCTCTGCCATTTAATGGTAAGTCAATGAAGAAAAAATATGGAGGGCATGAGGTACATTGAGCTCCTGATAAGTGGTATTCTCTGCAGAGCCTACCCTTTGTACTAGTTCTGGGGCTGTGTGCAGAAGGTCAGAGTTAATATTTAGTGGCTACTGCAGGCGTCACAAGATGGGGAGGAGCCATGATGCAACGATCTAGATCCAACCATGGCCCACTGAGACACTGCACAGAGAGCCTAAGTCAAGAGATGACTGGGAAATAACAGTGCACTCACTCACTATGCCATCTCGAGTGAGGACTAGAGTTCAGATCCCTAACACAAAGTTAAATGGGCTGGCGGCTCTCTGCAATGCCAGGGTTAAGGAAACAGAGACAGTCAGAGTAGCAGAGTCAGAGACATACAAAGTGAAAAGCAATCAAGGAACGGCCCTGACATCATCAACCCGTTTTCTGCCCACACGTGCACGCCATGCATACATACATGTACAGAAAATAAATAAAACAGCCTAGTGGGTAAGGGTGTTTACCCCCAAGACTGATACCTATGTTTGATCCCTAAAACCTACGTAGTGAGAGGAGAGAACCTGCTCCCACTAGTTGTTCTCTCACCTCCACGTGTGGCCCTTGGGAAGTGCATCACGATAGTCACAAACACACACAAGTAAATAAATAGACTATCGGACGAGGTGCAGACTCTTTTAAACAGTGTGCTTTTACACAGTCTTCTTTAAGCTAGCAACTCCCCTTCCACTTTAAACAGGGTCTCACTATGCAGCCCTGTCTGTTTGGTTTTTTTGTTTGTTTGTTTGTTTGTTTGTTTGTTTGCTTTTTACAACAGGGTCTCACTATTTAGTTCTGGCTGGCCTGGAATTTGTTCTGTAGACCAGGCTGGCCTCAAACTCACAGAGATCGCTGCCTGTTTCTGCCTCCCACGTATTGGGATTAAAGGCCTGGCCGCTGCAAGCAGTTGAACATCTTATGTGAATTTCCGTATGTCTGTATTTGTGTGTGCTCTGACGCCACGATATACCCCAGGCTGGAACTTGTGCAGCCCAGTTGCTGCAGAGACATTCGTTAGCCTGGTTTCCTACAGCTTACCGCACTGTGCAGACTGATGTGCCTCAGAGTAGACACAGAGCAGAACCAGGTTTTCAGGGTTTAGGCTTCAGCTCTGCCCCTCACTGGTGTGAGACGATGCAGGATGTACAAGTTAGTAAGCCTGTCAGCACCTCAGGGCAGAGAGAGGCCTTCCTCCTAGGCCTCTTGAGAACAGTTCAGTGCCTGAGGTAGTGCCTAGTGTGTTGCAAGTGTGTAATAAAATGATTATTGCAAAATGAAAGAGCTTAGAAGTAACAGTGAAATATCTGTAGACTTGTTAAGTGCCTGTTAGTTCACCCAGCACTAGGTGCAAATGAGCTGCTGCCTGATGCTCTTTCCTTTCTTGTCTTGCTCTTGGGTACCATGCCAAGCTGAATGTTGGCTGTGTCAGTAACAGGTGAATTCCCTTCTTGCTCCCTAATTCCAAATGGATCTCTCGTGGCTCTTTGGGTATTTATTTCTTCTGGAGTTCTGCTGCACACATTGAGGTGCAGTTCTCATTACATTGTCTTGGTGTTTGCCACCCCTCCCAAAGCTTTGCATCAGTCAGCTGCCAACTTAGCAACAGTTTCCAGGTGAGTGCTCATGAGCCTTCCTGCTGTGGATCCAACCAATGCTGCAGACTTGCCTCCTTGTGTACCCAGTGCCCTGCCAGGCCTGGCTGCTGACGGCCACCTGAGCAGCTCATGCTGTGCTGCTGTCACCTGTCAGCACCCTCTCTGAGCTTTAGGGCCAGCTCATATTCTACCTCCTCCATCAGTCATTTACTAAGCCCTGGTCTCTTGATAAGGTGGCACCAACACTGTCTCCATTGGCGCCAACAGGACACTAGAGGAGAGGGTCCAGATAAAGGCTGCAGACCAGATACCAGTGACACTTGAAACTGTAGCTGTTAGGAGCTCCAAAGATGCTGGGGGTGGTAGCATGCACCTTTAATCCCAGCACTTTGGGAGGCAGAGGTAGGCAGATCTCTGAGTTCGAGGCCAGCCTGGTCTACAGACCAAGTTGCAGGGCAGTCAGGGCTACACAGAGAAACCCTACCTCAAAAAAACAAAAATAAAAACAAAAACAAAAAACCAAACAACAACCCACCCCAAAAAACCAAAACCCCCAAAACCAAAAAATCAAAACAAAACAAAAAAGAATTTCAAAGATTTTGCGAAGGCGCACTTCTATATATATACTTGATATGCAGTGATTGCTATAGTGTTACTGGTGAGAGAGCACAACACAGTGTGTCTCCCAAAAGCCCATTCCTAGCCAAAAGCCAAACCTTGGTCTGCAGCCACTGCCTAAATGGTTGCTATTGCCTACACTGGAGTTGCGGTGAAGCACTGAAGTTACTGGGGGACTGATCCAGATAGAATCATGCACGTGGACTTAGGAGGCCAGCGTCTGGAGGGGAAGTAGCTACCTGTCACTCACGTCCCCGAGGTACCGGGGAAAGGCTCCTTTCAGTCTTGGGACTTTTCTCCTCCTGTCTTGCAGATCGTAGGGATGACCTGTGCTTCCTGTGTTCACAACATAGAATCCAAGCTCACAAGGACGAATGGCATCACGTACGCCTCTGTGGCCCTTGCCACCAGCAAAGCCCATGTGAAGTTCGATCCTGAAATCATCGGCCCACGTGATATTATAAAGATTATTGAGGTAGTTAATTCCTGAAAACTGCTGTAACCACTTTTACAAAGTAGTAATACATAGTTGTTGAAGAAAGGTAGTTAAGGCTGATTAAAAAGTCATCCTGCAAGCCATGGGCTTGAGTCATAAGTGAGGTGCTTAATTCACTGAAGGTCAGTAGATAGAGGCCGGCTAGCAGAGTGTTGGTGAGTATGTGAGAAAGAGATGAGGCTGGGCCGGCAAGGGCGCTCAACAGGTGAAGGTGCTTTCTGTGAGAGCCTGACACCTCTAGTTTGATCCCTAGAACCCACGGTAGGCAAGAACTGACTCCCAAAAGCCATTATCATTTGACTTTCATACACACACACACACACACACTTTTTTTTTTTTAAGAGAAGAAGACATTATCAATTTTAGTTTTAAATATTTCCTGAAAATCCTCAGTCTTGACAAGATACCTGGTGTGGAGAGTTAAGTTGCTCAATTGCCATTTAAAAAATACTATCTCTGCCTGTGCTGAGTGTGTGCAGACTCAGGATTCTGGCATTAGACGGTGCTCCCTGTGTCTGTCCACAGACCTCCCGTTTTCTCCTTAATGTCTGTATTATCCCAGGACTGAAGAGAGTGAGCATCCACAGTGACTGGAGGGGATCAAGACAGTCCAGACTAAGTAAGATTAGCCCGAAGCAGCCAGTGGTAAGGGTTAATTAAGCCTAGTGAGATTGACTGCTAGTGAGGTGAAATGTTGCCTCAGCTTAATGCCATTTTAACCTTAATTTTCTCTTCCGTGGGCATGTGTGTATAGAGAGGTATTTATTGTGTGGCCCAGCAAAGCTTTTGGATATGGAAATGCTGCTGCTACTTCTGTACAAGTGGACTAAGTTCACAGCTTGTTCATTAAGTGAGGAGAGAGCCTCAGAGAAGCTGGGTTTTTGTTCAATACTACCCAGCTCACCAAAGGCTAAGCTGGCACTCCCAACTCAGCCCGCATTCTACTAGAGACTCGTGTGCACATATCAGCCATGGGGCCAAGGAGTCACCACGATGCTATGAACAGGAAGGGGAGAGCTCTGGAGGGGGGTGTGTTCAAACATGTCCCACGTGCGTGTTGACTTCTAATGCCCTTAGCTCCATTCTGCTCAGGGATTAGGTGCAGCCCCCGGACCTCTGTCCTCTGTGGAGGAATATTAGAACATTGCCTGGCTTCCAGGCTTGTGACTGTGGGCCGTCTCTTCCTGATTCAGCTAGGCTGGGTTAGTTATTGGAGTACTTATCTTTAGTGCCTTTGGGGCCTTTCTGCCATGACACCTCATTTTGGAGGTGCTTAGCGCCTGCATCCTGGGCTGTGTTTATGATGCCAACAAGACGCAATGCTCAGATAAAGGTGGTGGCAGCAGAGCTTAAAAGGGAGCACAGGGTTAGGTATAGTCTGTCAGGACATCTAGGAAGCCATCCTTCAACAGAGCAGTGAGACCCTGAACACAGTAGGAAGTCGCTAGGCCTGGAAGCCCAGAGACCTGCAGCGCTGCACTGAGTTTCCTCGGGACACCTGCTCTCTCTGACCTTCACCTTCTCGTGCTTGGGTGAAGTGCCAGACCACAGGGCATCTGGATCTGGTCAGCGGAAGTGAGTGTAACAGTACCAACTGCCTTTACTTACAGTAGGGAGAGGAGTTTCCATTCAGTGCCATGGCTGCAGGGTGGTTCAGTCAGCGCACAGCGTACTGAACCTCTGAACAGGGTTTGGCAGCCTTTTTGGACAAAAAAGTCACAAGAGAGGAAAGCTTTAGGTCACCAGAGGAACATTGGGATTTTTAATTCCCAGTGCTGGAACTGCTTTGTATCCGTGCGTATTTTAACCAGAACCTTCCCCCTTGCTTCCCACCTCTCTGTTTTCATCACAAGGAAATTGGCTTTCGTGCTTCCCTGGCCCAGAGAAATCCCAACACTCATCACTTGGACCACAAGATGGAAATAAAACAGTAGGTAGAACACAGAAGGTGAACGATAGCCCCAAGTCTCTGTCCTCTTCCCACTGACTGTGGCCCATGCAGATGCCGTCATGCGCACCTGTGGCCCTGTATCCCAGCTGTCTGTGATGCCTCCAACCTGGGGCCATCACCTTTTACTCTTGTGATGTCAGCAGCTGAAACCATGCTGTCTGTAGATGTTTCTGGATATTGGCAGCATCTGCGGCTGCGCTACCTAGCTTGCGTACTTTATTATTTTCTTTTTAACGATTTTTAAAATTTATGTATACAGTGCTCTGCCTGCATGTACACCTGCAGGCCAGAAGAGGGCACCAGATCTCGTTATAGATGGTTGTGAGCCACCATGTGGTTGTTGGCAATTGAACTCAGGACCTCTGGAAGAGCAGCCACTGCTGTTAACCTCTGAGCCATCTCTCCAGCCCGTCCCAGTATCCCACTAATGTGAGGGCATTTAAATGACTGTAGAATTGAGTTTTTCCCCCCTATTAAACTACTTTAGTAACCTGTAATTGGTGGCTATTTATTCAATACTACTATTAAGTTTCATTAATTTTAACTACTTTAAGTAGTCACTTGTAGTTGGGGGTTGGGAAGGTTGGCTTTTTCTTTTACAGCCTATTTAGCATTTATTCTCGTAAGTACTAGAAGTAAAATCTGAAGAGTCTGCAGAGCTAAGTGGAAAGAAAATGGCTAGTGCAGAGAAGGACACGGAGCTCAGTGAGAGTGTATCCTTAGCATGCACAGAGCCCCAGAATCTCCTGACAAAATGGGCGAGGGGTGGCCTAGGATGTTAATTCTTTGTCTGGGATGCTCACTTACTCTTTGAACACACTTGAAGACTGCTGTTGTATAGAGGGCGGTGCCTTAGAGTGGCCCCTTGCCTTGCTGGGAAAGAGAGGATGAAGTATGACGTCAGTGGCTTAGGCAAATTCTGGAAAGACTAGGAAGCAAGGGACCCAGGATTTGCAACCCAGAGAAGCATGGTAATCTAAAGGCATCTGCAGGCAGTGAGGATCCTTCTCGGGCTTCGGCAATGCCTCCAGCTTGATTCATTTGGCTTGCTAGGGATGCAGGGGACTTGCAGCTGAGGGCTTGGGAAACTAGAGGTCTGCCTGTCGGATGGCCTCAGGCGGCAGCAGCCTGAGCACTCAAGACTGCATAATCTGCATTAGGATACAGAAGTTAAAACAACCTTCAGTGCTGGTTCCATACTGTGTGTTTGGAATATCATGCATGTCATAGCTCACGTGAAGCCACAGGTGTCATCTTCTGACTCACTAATCTTTATTTTTTTAATAATTTATTTTTATTTTATGTGTATTGGTGTTTTGCCTACACGCATGTCTGTGTGAGGGTGTCAGATTTTGGAGTTAGAGATAGTTGCAAACTGCCATGTGGGTGCTGGGAATTGAACCTGGGTCCTCTGAGCAGTCAGTCAGTGCTCTTTTTTTTTTTTTTTTTTTTTTTTTTTTTTTTAAAAAACAGGTTTAATTTACTCCTGCATGCCAGAAGATGGCAACAAGTCTCATTATAAATGGTGTCAGTCATTATGTGGTTGCTGGGAATTGAACTCGACCTTTGGAAGAGCAGTCAGTGCTCTTAACCTCTGAGCCATCTCTCCAGCCTCAAGACTCATTAAACTTACACTATTGGTTTTTGTTTTTTCAAGACAGTGTTTCTCTTTGTAGCCTTGGCTGTCTGGAACTCACTCTGTAGACCAGGCTGGCCTTGAACTCACAGATGTCCACCTGCTTCTGCCTCCCGAGTGCTGGGATTAAAGGCATACACCACCATGTCTGGCTAATCTTATATTCTTATTTAAGTAGTTGTTTAAAAATAGAATGTTGGCCGGGTGGTGGTGGCACATGCCTTTAATCCCAGCACTCGGGAGGCAGAGGCAGGCAGATCACTGAGTTCAAGGTCAGCCTGGTCTATAAAGTGAGTCCAGGACAGCCAAGATAAGATAGAGAAACACTGTCTCGAAAACTCAAAAAAAAAAAAAAAAAAAAAAAGAATATTGAAGAGGTTTATACTGATTAAATACTATTTACCATCTCTTGCATTGAGGGGCATCTGGGTAAGACTATAAAGAACCCTAGGCAGCTATAACTAAGTGTTAACCTCTTTGGGCCCCAGCTGCTGCACCTATAAATTGGTGGTGACCAGTTACGTAAAGGCTGAGCCGAGCCCAAACGCTCTTCTGGTACTGTCTGGCCCTTCAGATTACCGGTAGTGTCGGGTGGGCCTCACTTTTGTTTTAGTCCATCTTAAGTCTAATCTCATCCCACTGCCATGTGGTTTTGATGGGCCTGTGCTGCTGACTTTTGCCTTCCAGGTGGAAAAAATCTTTCCTGTGTAGCCTGGTGTTCGGCATCCCTGTCATGGGCTTGATGATCTACATGTTAATCCCCAGCAATAAACCGCATGAGACGATGGTTCTGGACCACAACATCATCCCAGGACTATCCGTTCTAAATCTCGTCTTCTTCATCTTGTGTACCTTCGTCCAAGTATGTATTGGGAAGCTGGGCACACCTCTGCCTACCCTTTGTGCCCAGGCTCAGCTAACAGATCTCTGCTCTTTGGCTGTGTCCACAGCCCCTTAGCTTGGTGCCGGTGGTACTTCTTACAACAGTGCTGCCTCACCTCTGCGGAGCTGCTGCTGTTATTTCTGTCTTATGACCTAGAGAGAGGACAGTTTAGAGGGGGGCTGCAAATGTGGGAACTAAGAACGGCCTGGTTTCACTGTCGGCTTCATGGGAAACTGCAAATGATTGAAATTTGCCAGAACAGCCACCCTCTCCTTGTAAGCATAGCAAGCCTGTCTACTGCTGGTGTGTGTGTGTGTGTGTGTGTGTGTGTGTGTGTGTGTGTGTCATCATCGCTTGGTCACACCTGGAGCCCCCATTCTCCTGATTTGCTTATTACTTAATTTAGTTTACCTTTGTTAGAGTTTTCAGAAGAACATCCCTAGAACTCATGCGTCCTTGATGTTCTATCCTAAAGGGCAAAGTCAGTGTCTTTCTCTTTGGGTAAATTTATCACTTAACACAGGCAGGCTTCATGAGACACCTGCTGCGCATGCACGCATGCATTTGCATAGAGAATGTCTGCATGTGTACATTTTAACATCTAAACTAGGACTATTTAGAGGTAACCATTTGTAGGCTGAGCCATTTTGGTATTTTTCTTTTTAATTGAAAATGTGCTTTGTCTTTATTGTAAGTAACTCAGCACACTGACGGATTACAGCTTCCTCTGGCCTAGCCCTGTTTCCTAGTGTGGCTGCCATAGTTTAGGAGTTAGGCATGCATCTCTCTTAGCTCCCCTGCGTAGAGCAAACATCTCTCCTCTCCCTCCTTTCCCTCCTTTCCATCTCCTTCCCTCCCTCCTCTCTCTCTCTTTCTCTCTCCCTGTATGCATGTATGTATGTTTATGCATGCTCATCTAATACAGATACAAATGCTTGTTAATGCAAGTGGGGGTCACATGAGAACACTAATGGATCCTGGCTTTTAAATTTGAATCATGGACATATTTTGTGTCATTGATGTACCTTCTCTTTTGAGACCATTCACAATATAAGTGAGCCGTCATCGCTGCCACCATTCTATTATTACAGGCTTTTACATGGTGTGCCTGCGTTCCAAAAGTCTCGTATTCTTCGTCATCCATTTCTGTGGCCAGTAGTACTTTCAGTGAGAAAGTGTGTGTGTGTCATCACTGTCAGGCACCCAGAAAGGAGTGCTGTCACATATGTACATGAGCCTAGACCAGTCATCACCCTGAGGCTCCGTCTCCCTCCCTCCTTGTCCAACCCTCCCCTTCCTTTCATTCAGTTCCTGGGAGGATGGTACTTCTATGTACAAGCCTACAAGTCTCTGAGACACAAGTCAGCCAACATGGACGTGCTCATCGTACTGGCCACAACCATCGCCTATGCATACTCCCTGGTCATCCTGGTGGTTGCAGTCGCTGAGAAGGCGGAGAAGAGCCCCGTGACCTTCTTTGACACGCCCCCCATGCTTTTCGTGTTCATCGCCCTGGGGAGGTGGCTGGAGCACGTGGCGAAGGTAGCTACAGCTTCAGGTTTAAAAAAAACAAAAACAAAACTATTCCTTGGGTAATCTGAGTCTGCCTCTGTCTGCAATTACTAATTACACACACTATGGAGAATGGCACAGAGGAATCTGAACCTCCATGTAATTAGGGGCTGCTGCAGTCACTAATCTCCCAGTTGGTTTGTTCCTTCTGAAATCCCAGTTAATCTGGCTAATTAGTAAAGCCTTTGTTCGGGTAATTGTGTAGTAGAACAAGCGCTGAACTTTACACCAGAGCTGGCATGGTCTCTTAGTGCCTAATGGGTTGTAGTTAGCGTAGGAATCCACGCCTCCACCCCAGGCCTGGGTGATGGTTAGTACTCTGCAATGGAGCCAGTGAAACAGGGCAAGGAAATTATATTGAAAGGGAAAAGAGAATGGCCATCGGGAAGACTGGCATTGTTTTCATCTGAAATGGAGTTCCATGCTCTGCTTTGGCAGCACTGAGCCGGGTTTTCCTTGTGGCCTGACATGCATGGCTGCCATAGTGGTGTGGCTGTGTTTCTTGTCCCAGCCACCTTTGACACCATGCTTGTACGTGTCAGTCTGGGTTTGGGCAGTCAGCTCTTGTTATGGTTATTTCCTAGAGCAAAACTTCAGAAGCTCTTGCAAAACTCATGTCGCTCCAAGCCACAGAAGCCACAGTTGTGACCCTCAGTGAGGACAACGTAATCCTCAGGTGCGTTGGGATCTTTTTATTATCCCCTACGTAATAACAGAAAGTGACCGTCATGCAGTCAGTGATGTTGTTCAGGTCATGTAGTGATTACCCTGAAGCACTGCCCTATGCCTGCATTGCCTGCTAGATACTTTTCCACATTTGAACCAGTGGAAAACCTTTCAAAAGGTCTACATTGTACCAATATGTCTTTATTGCTATGTAGCAAATCCTCAGCAACTCCCTGCTCTGTTAGGATAAAGTCTATAGCCCTTGGCATGGCAGTGAGATTCTGATATCAACTGTAGTCTCTCCTTTGGAGCCTTAGCCTCATCCATTGCTCAGTGTAAAGCAAATGTAATCATCCCCCAATATCTGTGAACTCTGGTTCTAGGACCCTCAGACACAGGGGGCTATGAAACGTAGATCCATAGGGGCTAGCTGTAAAAGGTCCAGTAGTCAGAGTCTAGAACCCAGTTTGATTATAGTTGAGGGGGATGCTACTTGCGTGTCTTCTGCTGCAGAGAGGAGCAAGTGCCCATGGAGCTGGTGCAGCGAGGTGATATCATCAAGGTTGTCCCTGGGGGCAAGTTCCCAGTGGATGGGAAAGTCCTAGAAGGCAATACCATGGCAGATGAGTCCCTCATCACAGGTTAGCTGGCTTCTTTTAAGTACCCTTTGGTGAGCATCCTCGTAGTCGTTGGTGCATGTGATGTTGAGTATGCTGGGTGAGTGACTGACTTCTGCCTCTTCTCTAGGAGAGGCCATGCCTGTCACCAAGAAACCCGGGAGCATAGTGATTGCTGGCTCTATAAATGCCCACGGCTCTGTGCTCATCAAAGCCACCCATGTGGGCAACGACACAACTTTGGCTCAGATTGTAAAGTTGGTGGAAGAGGCCCAGATGTCAAAGGTAATGAGGAGCCATAAAACCACGTAGTGAAATCCTTCCTTTGAGAAAGGGTCTCAGGGGGACTTAGCTCCGTGGGTAGACCACCAGCCTAGCATACCAGAGGCCCTGGATCCAATCTCCAGCACTGACTGAAACGAAGTGGTGGAGCCAGAGTCTTTACAGTCCTAGCTAGTCCTGAGGTGGAAGCTGGAAGGGCAGGACTTCGAGCTCACGCTTGGCTTTAGTCAGCTCCAGACCACCTGGACTGCATTATAGCCTCCCTCAAAATGTGAGAAATGCTCTCAAAGGTTCATAGCACCACCTGTCAGTTACCGAGTAGAGACTGATTCCCAAACACAGTAGTGGAGGGAGCTTGGACCCAAACCTGTCTTTGTAGGTTGTAACTTCCTGTGGTCTTAATCCTTTATTTTTGTAGGCGCCCATTCAGCAGCTGGCTGACCGGTTTAGTGGATATTTTGTCCCATTTATCATCATCATTTCAACCTTAACATTGGTGGTGTGGATTGTCATCGGGTTTGTCGATTTTGGTGTTGTTCAGAAATACTTCCCTGTAAGTCGGATGCCTCGCACAGGATGGTTGTCGGGCTTTGAGTGACTTGCTGCCATTAATCTGTCCTTTTGGGTCTCAGACTCCTGGGCTCTAATTATCCATCTTAACTTTATTCACTTCTTTCACTAATTATCAGCAAAATCTCAGTCATGATAGGATGGCTGTCTCCCTCTGAAGGTCTGTATTGACCTTGCTCATTGAAGGCCAGGACTATAGCTCAGGGGCAGAGTGCTCACCTAGTGCGTGCAAGGCCCTGGGTTCCGTCATTGCACAGACATCCACATGCACAAACGCCCTTTGCTTTCTACTCAGAGATAATTTCCACCACTTCATTTGGTTCTCAGCTGGAATGCTTCAGGGATTTACAATATGCAATTCATTGGCCATTCCTGAGTTTATAAGACATATACATGCTATAGAAAATAAACCAAAATTGTGATAGCACAGTACTGTGCTGGAGCTTAGAAGAAAGTATAGCCACTTATTCCCACTAATCGCGATTTAACATCCCGTCTTCTCCAGCAATAATGCTTCCCAGGGTTACTGAAAGGCTATATATATCATTATTGGTAAAGCTTTGTGTGTGTGTGTGTGTGTGTGTGTGTGTGTGTGTGTGTGAGAATTAAACATTTATTTAACAGCAGAATAAGGAGATGTGCATTTTCTAACTTTAAGAAGTAGGTGAAGAATGCTATCTTATATCTTTGGAAGTACTGTTTTAACTTCAAAAATCAATGGAAAATCCTCAAAAATGTATCTGCTTAAGAAACAAGAACTAATTCTCAAGGACACTCAGCAGTGTCTAAAGATATTGTGGTTTTCATGAATGGGGTGCTACATGCATCAGACACTTGGAGGCCAGGCCAGAATCCCACAATTAAGAGGTAAGTGATGCCAGGACTGGACAGCTGATGTCCTACCAATGCTGCCAACTTTCTGTGAGTGGAGGGTCATTTCATCTTACCTCACGTCAGTGCTTATTTTAGTTTAGAGTCATGGAGAAAAGCGCTAAAGACGGAGCTTGCTTCTTCTTTTAAAATAGTCTCTCCTTGCAGAGACAGGCATATCAGCCAAGGTGCATGCTGTTGGCTAGATCCTTTCTCCCTCAGTGTTCCCATGTTAAGTTGAAAGCGTCTGAACCCAGGACTTTGTGGCATTAGGCAGCCCTCGGCACTCTAAAGAGTGACCTGTGACTGTGTCCCTAGAGCCAGCAGCAGCTGTGCGCAGCCTGGCTGTTACAGGCTCTTCCTTTCTGGGACGCTGGGACTTTGTGGTTCTCAGCCGGTCCATGCTTTGCCCTCTTACTCTGATTCTTTTGTTTCTATTTACAAAATCAGCATGTGCTAACAACCTGAGTGCCACATGTTCCTTCCAGACACTGTCATCACTGCAGCAAGAATGTCACTTGTAGGGAGGGCTCATGTTAATTTCCAGAAGTCTACCAGTGCCACTGAATGCCAAGTATCTTTTTTCTTTTCTTTCATTTTTGAGTCAGGGTTTCTCTGTGTAACCTTGGCTGTCCTGGGCTCACTTTGTAGATCAGGCTGACTGCAACCTTACAGAGATCTGCCTGCCTCTGCCTCCCAAGTGCTGGGTTGTGTCACCACCACCACTGGCCCCAAGTATCATTTTAATAAGCATGACTGTTTTAAAAAAAGTCACATCATCTTTATCTCTTAAAATCACATGTTTGTTTAGTATGCTCTTTTACACAAGAACAGCAGTTTTTATGAAAATTAAACAACTTGTACAGTATACCTTATTTTAGAGTTGTGTCTTCTAAAATGAAAAGTAAAGAAGTTATAACTTGTGTTCTCAATGCAGAAAGCATACTTTTGCTTGTGATTAGTGAATGCCATGGCTCTTAGTATAAGATGAGTGAAGATCCTAGACATAGTAATCTCCCTGTGTGCCACCGCACTGTAAAGCAGACCCCTGCTTCATTTGTTTGGGTGATGAAAAGTGCTCAGAAGAATAAAAAAAGGCAGCTCCACGTTCTGTTACTAGAACGGACGCCAGGGTTGCCCGTTGCAGCTCTCTGTGGCCAATACATCAGGCAGAGAATTTAATAGGATGAGTAAAACACAGCACATGTGCACATGTTGCTTTTTATGGTCCACTGGACACTGATACTGTTCCACAACCATGCATGTAGGCTGTACATCGTCTTCCTACAGTCCCTAAGGCTCGGCCGTTATGCCCGTTACTCGATTGGCCAGCTCCCTTTTGGTTGTCCCCAAGTTTTGCTATTACAAAAATTAAACCGTGATAGATAGATAGCCCTGTATCATCTGCAGTAATGAAGCCTGGGATGGTGATGATGCCATGGCTGTGACCGTGATCTGCTGTGCCAGTGCTGTTCTGCGCAGATGTCTGTGTTTGCGTGCATATTGCCTCACTTGAAGCACAAAGCACTTTGAGGCAGAGAGGGGCAAAGTTGGCGTCAGAGCTGGGCTCTGACCCGTGGGCTCCAACTCCCAAGCTTCTGCTCCATCGGGGTCTTCCGAGACTCTGTTCCTGTCCCACCCCACCTCTTTGAAGGATGCTGTGGGAAGAAGTTGGGGAAGCAGGGAGCGGGGCAGTGAAGCCGTACTTCTGGTACTGGAGCTGCACATAACACAGCTGTGCTTCCTAGAACTCAGCCCATTGCGTCCTCAGCTCCTGCTGCCCCGCTGAGCTGGTCTTAGAGTGAGTGTGAACTCTCCATCCAGTGTTTCTCTCTGCAGAACCCCAACAAGCACATCTCACAGACAGAGGTGATCATCCGCTTTGCCTTCCAGACGTCCATCACCGTGCTGTGCATCGCTTGCCCCTGCTCGTTGGGGCTGGCCACACCCACAGCAGTTATGGTGGGCACTGGGGTGGCTGCCCAGAATGGTGTCCTAATCAAAGGAGGCAAGCCGTTGGAGATGGCACACAAGGTGGGCCCCTATCAGGTCCTGGCTGTTCTCTGTGGGAACTTGGATAGCAATTTTTACAGAGTCCTTATAGAAACAGT
Source organism: Acomys russatus (assembly GCF_903995435.1). Classification (NCBI taxonomy): domain Eukaryota; kingdom Metazoa; phylum Chordata; class Mammalia; order Rodentia; family Muridae; genus Acomys; species Acomys russatus. Next base: position 13,052,591 of record NC_067163.1, on the reverse strand, counting down.
GTCTCTTTACTGTTGGAGAGAAAAGCCCGGGGACAAGTGATGAGGACTGGGGTAGGAAGCTGAGAGTGCCTGGGAGCGCCAGCGAAAGCAGTAGCAGCTAATGGTTGTGCAGTTCACTGCTTTGTGGATCTCACTGACTCCGTCTCCCGTGATGGATGTGATTCATTCCCATTTCATAGATGAGACTACAGAGGCGGGGGTTGGTAAGCTGCCCAGAAGGCCACAGCAGCTAACAGAGTTGACGGCGCAGGCGTTTGGGATTAGCAGGGTCCCATGACTAGGGTGGAAAGCGGCAGTGTATATTAAGACTCTTCCTTTAGGCTAGTGTGGTGATGCATACCTAAAGTCCTGTAATCGGAGGGCAGGGAGGCTGAGGCAGGAGGATTATGAGTTCCAGTTTTCCATGAACTGTTTAGTGAGACCACACCTTACTTACTTCTGCCCAGCACTCGAGTCTACAACTCCCATTCATCTCTTTACCGTTTGCCGCACACTTGCTGCAGGTGGGCCCTGCACCAGCTTCCGGCGCTAGTCATGGCTCCTAGCTTCCAAAGAACTTACAGAGTAGTGGGAAGGACAGGTATCCCACAGACTGAGTATTAGGAGCACAACTCTACGAGGGCACTGTGCTGGGGCCTGGACTATTCAGTTCTTCCGCAGTGCTGGTGGCCCGGGAAGTTGAGCAAGAGCTAGCCAGAGAAAGTGGCAGCAGGGCTGTGGCTGCGGTGCAGTGATAGGTAGGTGAAGAGGCCCGGAGGGGACCATGCAGCTGGGTTGAGCATAAGCTCCATGAAGTCTGCTGTTGTGACCCAGGCGTTCAGCCTGAAAGCACCCAGACACAAGAAAGCATCTTGTTGAATAAACTAATGAGCAACTAGAAGAAAATCAGAGACAGAGACTGTGGTGAGGGAGGGGCCAGTTAGAAAAGTTTAGAAGGATCGCATGCTAGAGTAGGGTGCTCCTTTGAGCCACTCAGTTGCATGCTGGGAAAGTCGAACTGGCTGTGCAGTAAGGGAGGAGTGTGGGAATATGGGAGGCAGGGGTCTTTGGAGGGAGAAGATAAACCAGCGATGTTGAGGGCAGAGGGTAGCACTGAGCTTGGGAATTCAAACAGTGCACTTGCTGCTCTTGAATCACGGTCTGAACAGAGCACCTGCTGCCCTGTTTGGTCAATGGTAAGGTATAAGGAAGCTGGAGACCAGAGATGGGTGGTGGTGTCTTGGTTGTAGCAATTGTTGCCTGAAAAAGGTCAGACTGACAAGTGTTAGGAAGTTGACAATAGTTCCCTGCCCAAAGCAGGCTGGGAGAAGCTCTGCCTTAGGACACGGGGACTGTGAAAGCTTCTTCCGTGTAAAGTCCTGACATGAAGTTGCTGTTGCAGATAAAGACCGTTATGTTTGACAAAACTGGCACCATTACCCACGGGGTCCCCAGAGTCATGCGCTTCCTGCTGCTTGTGGACACAGTTACACTATCCCTCAGGAAGGTTCTGGCTGTGGTGGGCACTGCAGAGGCCAGCAGCGAGCACCCCTTAGGTGTGGCAGTCACTAAATACTGCAAAGAGGTAAGCAGACCTTGGCGTTGGCATTGCACCCACCTCTCTCTCATCAGCCTTGTCTTCCCTACCTTGCTACATACTCAGCTGCCTCCCAGGGATCTTCACTTGTACGCAGGGCTTGCAGCAGCCCTACCACAGCTATTTGGGGATAACACCAGACTCGAGGCAGAATGAGTGAGATGTGACCACTCTGCCTTCTGAGAACCCATGTCAGAGGCTGGGATGGTGGTGGGGGTACTTGAACAACTTTATACAGCTGAGGTGAGTGGGCACAGCATTCAGCGGGGTTGCTTGGGAGGAGCTAGCACAGATGAGCTGAGAAGTCTGGACTTGGGGATTTTAGGGAACTCCTTCTGCCCTAGAACAGGTCCTGTTTCAAATTGAACATGGAGGCAGTGAAGTGGACTAGGAACTGTGTGACAATGTCTAAATGGCTTGAGCAAAAATTTACCATTGATATACTTCAGAAAACCATTGATAAGGGAATGTTTGAGAAATTTCATTCTGTGCTTGTCCCTCATGGGGGCTCAGCACACTGCTGTTTGACATCTATCTATATGGACCAGGAGGAAGATTTAGGCTTTCTTGCTGTTCCAATGACTTCCACCACTCCCTATCCCTTCCCCCGACATCACATGTGGGCAGTGGTCCCTATGGCAGCTTCAGAGTAGCCTTGCCATTCACCACTTACTTAGCCTATTGTTCTAAAGTAATCCTTTCCAATGTGGAAATATGTGTGTGTGTGTGTGTGTGTGTGTGTGTGTGTGTGTGTGTGTGTGCGCGCGCGCCTTCTCTTGGAGCTGCAGCCTGCCTGGTCATGAGGTATCCATCCATGAGGGAGGATTTAGCTATTGAGCCTGGTTCAGGTGACTCTGAGAGAATGCTTGCTGGGCTTGGTGGTGCATTTTCTCACCTTTGCCTTCACTTCCCTCTCTCCTCTCACTGCCCTCACCCCAGACTCTCCTGCTCTCCTGCTTCCACAGGAACTTGGAACAGAGACTCTGGGATACTGCACGGACTTCCAGGCAGTGCCAGGCTGTGGAATTGGCTGTAAAGTCAGCAATGTGGAAAGCGTCCTGGCTCACAGCGATCCGACGGGGGTTGGCAAGCCTCCAGCAGGAAAAGGTACTCCTCACTTTGGTCCCTCCTGGATCTCTTGGTGGCTGGACCCATCTTGGGTGAAAGTGGAGGCAAGCCAAACCATTCCAGACCCAACTGTGGAATTTCCTCATGGCTGGCCACCCCATGCCCAGGCTACCCCAGGAATGCCTGTTGTTTTTCTGGAATGCTTTGGTACATCTAAAATCTTTATGTATTTTGTTTGGCTTTTTGTTTCTGTAATGGGTTTTGCTGTGTTAGTTTCCAGCTTGGGACTCGAGTGACCCTCCAACCTTAGCCTTCCAGGGAGCTGAGACTATAGGTGTTTATATGCCGGTCCCTGGCTTCCTGCCCCAAGACTCTGATGCTTATGGAAGGCCAAAGTGGCATAAGATCCATAGTTACTCTTCCCCTGGCGGGGTTCTCCAGTGTGAAGTGTAGTGTTTTCAGAGCTTATAGAAAACAAGGGCAACAGGAAATGCTCTGCCCACACTAAGAAAGACTCTGCGCAGTGGCAAGTGCTATTTTCAGTTTCACTATTTTATTTTAATTTAATTTTATCTTATCTTATTTTGCACAGTGTGCTGGGACTGCAGCACTGCCTGCACCCCCTCTTGTCTCCCTGACTGCCTTCCCAACTTCCTTTCTCCTCATTCCTGTGTGTATGTGGTATATGCTTAAGCATGTTCATATCCATGTGGGGGCATGCTTGTGTGTGTACACACAGAGGCCAAGGCACTGTCAGTTACCCTGCTCAGTCAGCCTCCACCTGATCCCCTTGGAGAATCTGTTGCTGAGCCCAGGACTCGCTCTTCTGAACGAGGCTGGCAGGCCAGCAGGCTCCAGTGGTCCCATCTCTGCTCCCTCCCCTAGTGCTGGGGTCACAGGCAGCCAGGCGTTAGTTAGTGTGGTGGATCAAAGCTCAGCTTCTCCAGCTTACCTAGCAAATGTTCTTAACCACTGAGCCTTCTCGTAGCCTGCCTTTTCTTTTAATCTGAGGACATTGTCCAGCCATCACACTAAACTGGTAGGGAGTGTGTCAAATGCCAACCCTTCACTTAGGAGATATTATTAGATGTCCTGTGCTGCCTCTGACTGGTTTAGAGCCCTAAGGTGAGTTTTCCATTAGGGCATCCAGAAGCTGGGTGGTATCCCATCAGGGTCACATGCTATTAGAAGGTGTCAGATAAAAAGCCACCTGTGCTTTCTTCTAGAAGCGTGGTTTTAGAGCATGTGATAGAGGCTGGGTGCCTGCATGCCTGCAGTCCCTCCCAGCACTTGGGAGATGGAGGCAGGAGTACCAGGCGTATAAGACCAATACGTTGTTATAGAAGATTCCAGCCAGCAAGAATAAAGCGTGTACACACACACACACACACACACACACACACACACACACACACTTTCTTACAGTTTATAAATCAGGTAATAGGTTGTCTTTGTGCTCCATGCCCACCAAAAGGAATTTCTGTCACAGGCCTATTTACAAAAGCAGAAATTGCAGGAATAAATATCTGTACTGGTAGTAATAAAAGTATGTAAGCATTTGCAAGTAGCAGCAAAAAGAAATCCTTTCTCAGCACATAGGACCTACAGTGTGGCATTTGTACAGAGAGCTGTGAGAGCCACTTCTTTAGGTCTTCTTTGCACATGCGCACATGCTTGTCTTTCAAAGCTAAGGAGTAGGGGCCTCACTGTGAAGCAGGAAACAGCACGCTTTAGGTGAGACTTTAGCCCATAGTGTTTCTACATAATTGCAGTTTCTAGGTTGTCATGACATAGAACAGTAATTTGATTTTGTTAGATGCATATATCAATACTATATACATATTCAAAAAATAGTACCAATATTGTGTATCATAGAGATGGACTTACCTGAATTGTTGATTTACTTTGGGTCATCTAAACCTACTAGAGAAGCATTTAGTTAACTCATTCTTTTGTCTGACCTAAAAGGCCAGCCTCTGACCCCTAAAAAAAGGAGTGGGGTTGGGGTGGAGAGATGGCTCAGCTATTAAGAACTCTTGCTTCTCCTGCAGAGGACCCAGGCTCTGTTCCCAGTACTCACTGTGGCTCACAACCGTCTGTAACTCTAGAGAGACCAGGCACCTTCTTCTTGCGTTTGTGCGCATCAGGCATGTACACGGTGTGCATACATACATGCAGGCAAATAGTCAATTAAATAAGTCTTAAAAAACCAGCACACACCTCTAATAATGTTGACAGCATTTTCCACACATGTAGAATGCATAAAACACTCCGTGTAATCTATGTTGGTGTGGCTTTCTGGCCCTTCAAGGAGAGTGCCACGAGAGGCTGTAGTTTGCAGAGCAGCCAGATGTGAAGTTGGACGGGCTGGGAGTAACCAGTCTCTTCTGGCCAGGTTCCGGCCCCCAGACCTTCTCTGTGCTGATTGGAAACCGGGAATGGATGCGGCGCAACGGCTTAAGCATCTCCAGTGATATCAGCGACGCCATGACAGATCACGAGATGAAGGGACAGACGGCCATCCTAGTGGCTATTGATGGTAATCTCCGGCTGCGCTCAGAACACACTTCACCCTTCCCCGGGCCATGCGGAGGCCCACTCTGCGCCTTCCCCTCCCGATTCCTCCCCGTCCCTCCTTTCTTTTCCTTCTTGTCAGCCTTCCCTCTTTCTCTCCTCTTCCTTTTGCTTGTCATTGTTTTTCTTTCTTTCTTTTTTCTTCTTATTTTGGAAACTGTCATCCTTTCTGTTAATTTGAGATGTTTTTATTTTTGAGATTGGAATATAGTTACATCATCCTTCCCAACCCTTTCCTTCCTCCAACCTCTTGAGTATACCTCTATTTGCCCTCGTCAAATTTTGTGTTAATTGTTTTTACACACATATATGTGTGTATTTCTAAATACATAAGTACAGCCAACTCAGTCTTTATATTGTTACTTGTATGTATGTTTTCAGGGCTGACCATTTGGTACTGGACAACCAATTGGTGTCTCTTCCCTGGGGAAGGCTAGTTCTCGCGCTCTCAGAGTTCCTTAGGAGTCGAGGCCCTTCCTTTGTTACCATCTCCATCCCAATCCAGAGCCCGCTCTCTGCTCCTAGAAGTCTCAAGTGCTTTCTATTGTCTTTGCTTCTGTCTAGGGTGCCAATTCAAGTCATCCTTATAAAGACAAAAGAGGAATCCGCTTCCCCAGAGGCCTCACTGCAGACACCTTAAAGTGTGGAGGCCTCTGCAGCTAGCTTCCCAGTCTGACTTGCAGACTGATGTGGTTTCTTGTGTCTCGGAGTGTCTTAGCATGCAGAGTATACACCCGGCTGTATGTCTGAGAGATTGGAACTTTGGCTTTGTTCACTTAAGTGTTTCTTATTAGAAGTAAAGCTGGATTTGAATAAAAAATAATTTACAACACTGTATTCTGAGTATTCCAGCTACATATGTCTTCCTGGGCCCTAATCCTTATGAACCATAGTCTGCAACTCCTTATAGCAGAATCAGGGTGAGTAGAGGATCTGTGTTCTTCTGGTTCCCTCTTCATGTGTCCCACCTCGACCCGCATCCCTCCTCCTCCTGTGTCGAAATTCAGGAAGAAGGTATATTGTACCAAACATGTTTTCAGACAGCGTTCCTAGGTTAGTTGTCTGTCACTATAAGCAGCATTTGTATATTTCTTGCATTTTAATAGCAGACATGGGCTCGGTTCATATCACGCCAAAGATACTTGACAAAGTAATATATGTTCCTGGTGGGAACTGTAAACAGTGCCCAGGGCTTTGAAGAGCCTGAGGTTCTCCCTGCTCCTACCTAGCCCTTCAGGAGCAGCTGTACATTTTGCTGTCCTCCCGAGGCTTGAAACACAAAAACTAGTCAACAGAACCCAGACATTGCATCACGTACTTTGGAGGGTCATTTCCTGTGGATGAGAGCATGTGGTGGGAGCCACCATCCCAGGCCCTGCTGTCTTGTGTGCGGGGAGCCGCTTGACCCGCTGGTGCTGACCGCTGCTGCTTTGTTTCAGGTGTGCTCTGTGGGATGATCGCCATTGCAGACGCGGTTAAACCAGAGGCTGCCCTGGCTGTATACACACTGAAAAGCATGGGTGTGGATGTGGCTTTGATCACGGGGGACAACCGGAAGACAGCCAGAGCCATTGCCACTCAGGTATGCCAGTGGCCAGACATTCTTTGTCCTTGGAAATCACAGATAAGCTCACAGATGCAAAAATAAATAATGAAATAAAATAAAAATAAAAGCATTTGGTGTGAAAGCACACCTTTAATACCAGCACTATGAGGCAGACGCAGGTGAACCTCTGAGTGCAAGGCCAGCCTGGTCTATACAGCAAGTTCCAAGACTTCTCAAAAATAAGCCAAAATAAACAGACAACAACAACAACAAAATACCAAATGATCATTCAATTATTGTGTTACAGGGTGCTTTTTTGGTTCAACTTGCTTGTGGACTAAGATGAGTGGCTTGATTTTGACCCACCTAGTTCTGAGCTTGGGGCCTGAGGACAGTGTCACTGGATGACTGCCTGTCCCCATAAGCCATGGCTCTAGTGTGAATCCCTGAACACTGTACTGCCGTCCCTGCACGGCCAGACACACGCAGTGCCGTGGAAGCTGAACCGCTGCTGCAGATCTCTGCTTTTGTTAAACTCTCAGCTCTACTAGGTGTCGATTTGCTTCCTTTCAGGTTGGCATCAACAAAGTCTTCGCTGAGGTACTGCCTTCCCACAAGGTGGCCAAGGTCCAGGAGCTCCAGAACGAAGGAAAGAAAGTAGCCATGGTGGGAGACGGGGTGAACGACTCCCCCGCCTTGGCCCAGGCGGACGTGGGCATCGCTATTGGGACTGGCACAGACGTGGCCATCGAAGCAGCGGATGTGGTTCTGATCAGAGTGAGCACGGCTGTATCCAGGTCACAGGAGGGGCTGGGGTTGGCGTGAGTCCGTTACTCAGCTGTGCTCCTCTCCTGTAGAATGACTTACTGGATGTGGTGGCCAGCATTCATCTCTCCAAGAGGACCGTGCGGAGGATCCGGGTCAATCTGGTGCTGGCATTGATTTATAACATGGTTGGGATACCTATTGCTGCAGGTAGGTAGGGGCAGCTTTCGCCTGCTCTGTCTCCTTTGGTCTCTCTGCTAAGTCCCTGATGAACTAGTGGGTCACCCATCTCTTGGGCTGGCTGGGGAGACCAAGTATGGAAAGTCCTGGCAGGGCCCTACAGCCTCATTCACTCTGGTCCTCTATAGGCAGCTGATCAAGAGGCTTCGCCATTCATTTAAGGTGGCCCAGTTCTTAAGGTGGCCCAATTCTCTGAAGCCTTATTAAGACACGGTCTGAAGAATAAGCATCAGGAGGATTTTGAAGTACCTGCTATGCCAGACACAGTGGCTGTTGTCTCAGAGCCTGTCTTAAAAATGAACCCTGCCCAGCTCCAGTCTAATTCCCACAGATGACCTGCTTTGAAGATGTCCTTTCTCTGCACGTGTGTACACAGACACTCACACTCACACAAACATACACAGAACCAGACAAGGGAACATTCTAAACACTTCTATAAGCCTTCATAGGCTGAAAGAATTTTTTTTATCACATTTTACATGTGTGTGCATGAATGTGCTCACACATGTGCATGTGCATACATACATGTACACATGTGCCTGGAGGTCACAGGACTTCCTGCCAGAATCAGTTCTTTCATTCCATTATGTGGGTCCTCAGGTCATTGGACTTGGCAGTGAGTTCCTTCACCCACTAAGCCATCTTGTTAGACCCTGACCTAAAGTTCCGAAGCACAGCTTTCCTGCCTCAGTTTCTCTGTTGTGTCCAAATGGTGAGTGGTCACTTCCATAGTAGCGATTACCCAGTCTGCCTCAGCCTCCTGAGTCTAGAAGTTATTTTTCTGTCTTCAGAGCCAGCTCAGGATCTTCACTCCCTCCTCAGCCTCCTGGGGATGTCTGGGACCAGATTGTTCTCTTTGTAGGCAAGAAGTACAGTGTTCCCCCTCCCCGCCCCCACCCCCTGTGTTGTGTGGTTGCTACCTACGTAACTAAGCAGGGTAAACAGGAGGCACCCTTCTCCCCTTCCCCTGCTGCCGCCTCGCTCTATCTTGGAAGCTGGTGGGCACGGCATCTCCTAGTTCTCTGAGGAGGACTCTCAGTATTCCTTGCCTGTCGAGTGATACGCGCCCCTTCTTGGGCAGGTGTCTTCATGCCCATTGGCATCGTGCTGCAGCCATGGATGGGCTCGGCGGCCATGGCAGCGTCTTCTGTGTCTGTGGTGCTCTCCTCTCTTCAGCTCAAGTGGTAAGTCCTGGGCCTGGGCCACCTGCCTATGCTCACAGCAGGTGGGGGTGCACCAGCATGCTTCCCAGTTCTTGTTCCCGTTATTTATCTGGGAGCAACACCAAAGACGCGAGTGGGTTTTTTTTAGTGATTTTTCAGCACCCCAAGTAAGTGACTGCCTACTGCCTACTGCCTACCTGAGCCTTTCTCGGGAGCTATTTATATGAACACATATTAAGTGTATGGCCCCTGTGTAATTACCAGTTTTTCTCCTCAACAAAGATGTTCATGGACTAGATGGACCACTCACTAGCAGAACATCCGTTTAGCACATGCAAGTCTGGGTTTAGTCCCTAGCACCACCAAAACAGAAAAACGTGCATTGATTTATTCATTCAGCGACAGTGAGCCACAGCCTGCTGTGCGGAGGGGGTATTTATGTAGGAAGCTTCTGGATTAGGTGAACTTGAAGCGTGGGAAATCAATGTCTTTTTTTCTTCCAAACCCATGAGGTTGTGTTTCTTGTATTACTGAAAAATGTAGATTTCATGAGGGAAAAAGGAGTCCAGAGTGATTCAGGTACTCCTGGCTTCTTGCTTTCCAGCTACAGGAAGCCTGACCTGGAGCGATATGAGGCGCAGGCCCACGGCCGCATGAAGCCTCTGAATGCGTCTCAAGTCAGCGTGCACATTGGCATGGATGACCGACGGCGGGAGGCCACCCCGTGGGACCAAGTCAGCTATGTGAGCCAAGTGTCTCTGTCTCCCCTGACATCGGACAGACTGTCTCGGCATGATGGTACAGCAGACGACACTGGGGACAAGTGGTCCCTGCTTCTGAGTGACAGGGATGAAGAGCAGTGCATCTGAGAACTCCAGGTGGCAGCCCTAGGCAGGCCAAGGTGCTCCTCCTGAGTGAACCTGCATCAACTCCGGGCAGGCGCAGCCTCAACAAACAGCATGGGGTGACTGGAGCTTCTCACAAGCCCTGAACATCCTGCTAGCCTTCCCAGCAGTGTGTGGTAACTTAGCTGGTGTAGCTGCAGAGGCTGGGCAGGATTGCTCTGTCAGAAGCCTGCTAGGATGGGCAAAGCACACTCACAGCTCTCCCTGTTTTCCATGAGGGCAAGGTCACTCCTGCTTGGATTCTAGTACAAGGAGAGGAAGCCAGCTCTCTTCACAGGGCCGTGCCTACTATTTTTGCATGTACTATTTATGAAATGAGAAACAGGCTCATCAGGACCAAAAAGCCTAGCCGAGGCCCCTGGAGAGCTCCATCCAGAGCTTTCCTCTACCACGAGCTCCGGTAAAGCCTGGAGTTAGGCAGCACACACGGGCCATGTAAACCTAAGGATACCTCAGATGAGCCTGTTGTTTTCTGCCTTGTGCAGTGGGCATCCTTGATATTGGCATGTGCCTGCTCTCTATCCTCTGAGGGCAGAATTCCTGTCTTGCATCAGATGTGGCTCTTGCCTGTCTGCCTGCCTAACCCAAGAGCTCCCTGACATCCCTCTTTACTCTGAGGAGAGAATTCTGTCTTGCTTAGAGCCACTTCTGTAGACTCACACATGCTGCTCCCAACCAGCCGGAGGGAAGCCTCAGAGCCTGACCAGAGTCCATTTTCCTGTGGGACCCATGTCTTTGCCACCCAGGGCACCCTATATGGCTCTGCCATGCCTGTGGTGCTTAAAGCAGTGTCCCTTGGGAAGTGTACATATAAGGGAACCTTCCTGTCACCCAGTGGGGTCCAGCAGAGTTTGTCACAATTGCCTAGTGTGTGCCTGGAGGGAGCTGTCCCATCAGAAGAGAGTGAAGCCCTCCTGAGAGAGCTGTCTGCTGCTGAGGAGATAGCCACAGCTCCCCAGTGAAAAATACTTTTGTATTCAGCGACTGTGATTAGGTGGCATCAGAGGGCTTAACTGAGTGGCTGAGCCACCTTGAACAGACTGGCAGGATCAGATGACTCTTATTTGTGACACACACAAAAAATATTCCCTTTATTGGATGTCACTTACTGGCCAGGGCAGTTTTGTACCTTTTGCAGGTGACTCTCCTCTTTGCCTGCAAAAGTAGCATAGTAGCTATTGTCTACATTTTAAAAACAAGGACAGTTTCAGGGCGGGCTCAGAGTCTTCCCAGGGACTCACAGCCAATACACAGTTGGGCTGGCTCTGAAGGCTTTTCTGTGCTTCCTCTGCTGCCTTGAATACTAGTTTGCTTGCTAAGAGTAAACTGGACAAAGGTCCTTGTCCCTGGAGAGCAGATGTACCAGGAGATGGGTTAGTTGTATCAACTTAGCGTGCAGCTGGTCACCAGGCTACTAACCTCCACTCCGCATGGCGAGTTTCAGTTTTACACATTAGTGTTTGCTGAGTTTTGTCTTGTAGAATCCCAAGTGCAGGGATTTGGTGTGCTCTCACTGTTTCCAGCCCCCGACCCCTTCTCCAGTGACCTCCAGTCTCCCCCAATTCCATCCATAGCTTTGTTTTCAAATTTTTCTTGTTTTGGACTATGGTAATCATTTTCTAAATAATCTAATTGTGTTGATTTTTAAACCCTCTAAGAACATAAGCATCATATTCATGTGTGGACATGAAAATATTTATATGATTGTACAAATAAATAAATAACTTACTTTTTAGACTTTCAATGAGTTGGGAATTTTTTATGACCAGAAACAGTTCCGTCTTCAAAAACTTCCTATGACTTTTCATCCAGGAGTTGCCTGTGGCTTGCTCTGCCTGGTCAGCTCATGCTTCCTGGATGGTGAGGACTTGTTTGGGAGGATTGTAGCAATGTGGACACGAGATGTTGGGAACTCTTTTGCCTTGCCCTGGCTAAACAGCTCTGCTGAAGTCTACAGGTAGCTGCCTGCCTGGTATTCAGCACTGCTGAGAAGCCCTTGTTGAAGTCACTGGCCCAATAGGTTGACAAAGGGGCTTTGATGGCCCCCTGGAACACATCAGTAATCAGCAGGGATATACTTTGGGACCCTTGCCTTGAAAGGGTATAAAAACCAAGTCAGGGGCTTCTGCTGGGGAAGTTTTGACGGTATCTTGGGGTCGCCAGGGACCCTAAATGAGGTAGCCTAATGGTGTAATATGTCACCCTAAGAAGGACACTGTGTAGACTGGAAGCGTACACTAGAGATATGCTGATGACTTTGTCCTTTACCAAGGTCACGGTCCTCCTCTCAGTATCTGCATCCCAGTACCAACATGGCTCTCTTGTGGCTCAACATGAACACATTACTAGATGACCCACGTGCTTGTTCACTTGTTCACTGCTTGGTCTCTAGCACCCCCTAGAGGACTTTGTAGTCAGGCATGGAGTTCCCAAGTACCATTGTGGAAGGCATGTTGTTGCTCACTGAAGGGAGGATTTAGCAAGCCTCCCTGAAGGGTTTCCTCAGGTACCAGGCTGGATCTCAGCATCTTCCATCCAATTCCTAATAACGTGAAGAATTAAGGTGGTATCGCCTTTATAATAAATGAATGATAATTCTAAATTTCTGATGTCATCTGGAAATTGACATGCCCAAACCAAACCAAACCAAACAAACAACAGATCCATAACTATTGTGCTAATTTATTAAGGAACTCAGATTAATAAAGGCGAGTTTCACTTTAAGAAAATCCAGCCGGGCGTGGTGGTGCACGCCTTTAATCCCAGCAATCGAGTGGCAGAGACAGGCGGATCGCTGTGAGTTCAAGGCTAGCCTGGCCTAAAAAGTTTAGTCCAGGACAGCCAAGGATACACGGAGAAACCCTTATCTCAAAAAGCCAAAAAACAACAACAAAAAACAAAACAAAGCAAAAAACCCAAAACAAACAACAACCAAAAACAAAACCCCTCTATATTTAAGCTGGGCATGGTGGCGCACACCTTTAATCCCAGCACTCGGGAGGCAGAGGCAGGCAGATCGCTGTGAGTTCAAGGCCAGCCTGGTCTACAGAGTCCAGGACAGCCAAGGCTAACACGAAGAAACCCTGTCTCGCAAAGCCAGAAAAAAAAAAAAGAAAGAAGGAAAGGAGCCGGGCGTGGTAGCACACGCCTTTAATCCCAGCACTCAGGAGGCAGAGGCAGGCGGATCGCTGTGAGTTTGAGGCCAGCCTGGTCTACAAAGTGAGTCCAGGATGGCCAAGGCTACACAGAGAAACCCTGTCTTGAAAAACCAAAAAAAAAAAAAAGAAGGAAGGAAGAAAAGAAAATCCAGTCAATGGGCAGCTCAGGCTCCATGTGGGTCCTCTAGTAAGGGGAGTGGGGCTGTCTCTGACATGGACTCTCTTGCCAGCTTTTCTGATGACTTCTCCCTGGCAGGACTGCCTTGCCAGGCCTCAGGGGAAAAGGACATGCTCAGTCCTGATTTGACTTGATGAGCCAGGGTGGATAGGATGTGGGGTAGAGGTGAGGGCTCTCTTTTTCTGAGGAATAGAAGGGGTTGGGGGAGAGAGAGGGAGGCTGGGGCTGGAAGGTGAGGCGGGATGGGTCTAAAACCAGGACATAAAGTGAATAAATAAATCTATTTTAAAAATTGCAAAAGCCAAAAGGAAAAAGAATCCAGGCCAGGCTAAATTCAACCATTCATATGATTCAGTTAGAGAATGAGTACTTGAGTAAAGGGGTTGGAGAGGTTGGAGGCTATTATGGTAGGTGCAGTCTCCAGTACGAGTAAAATAAAACAGGATTTCCTAAGACAAATTCCCCAATGGGCGTGGCCAGGGCCAGAAGCACCATTGTCTGGGGTCACTCCATGGGGAGATGTGTCTACTGTCTGCCCTTGTCCTTTGTGTGAAGATGATGACCACCACTGAAATTACAGAATAAGACGCGAGAAGACTAAGCAATACCAAGAAATCTCTGAAGCTGCCTTTCTTCTATTAAAAAAGATGACTACACAAATGTAAAAGCATCCATTCAAGGACAAAAATAAAATAAGATTTAGGGAAACCTGGCATTTTCTTCTTCTGAGGTAGAAATGGCTATTGTATTTCTCAGCATAAATAAAATGGGCCAAGAAGGTGTAACTTGGAGCTCTTACCTACCATGCACAGGACACCTGGCAAAAATTCTAAACGAACAAATAAGAAAGTTGGTGGGAGGGGCTGGAGAGAGGGCTCAGAGGTTCAGAGCACTGGCCTCTCTTCCAGAGGTCCTGAGTTCAATTCCCAGCTACCACATGATAGCTCACAACCATGTATAATGAAATCTGATGCCTTCTTCTGGTGTTCAGCGGTACATGCAGACACAACATTGTATACATAATAAATAAATAAATCTTAAAAAAAAAAGAGAAAGTAAGTTGTTGGGAAAGCTGCCCTATAACCCAGCCTGGCTTCAGGAAGAAAGCTCAGGAGCAGGACTTTGTAGAACAATATCCTTTGTGTAGAAGGATGCATCTGGGCACACGTGGCAATCTCTACGCTCCCTGTGGTCCAGCCTGTTCCAGCTGCAACCACTGAACACAGAGATGATGCTACAGGCCCCAGCTCTCATTTCATGCCTATGGTCCTCACAGTGCTCATAAAATCTATCTGCATAATTCCATTTTTACTGACAGGGAGCCATGTTTGTGGAACTAGCTGACAGCTGAGTGTGCCCACCCTGTCACTGTGTCCCCAGAGCTCACAATCCACTATGCTGGACCCTCCTGTTCAGGAGAGAGGTGTCTGTCCTTTGGCAAGGCAGTGCAACTGAACTTGAGAGCCACCAGATGTCTCTCTGACCAAACAATACCCCAGTCCACAGCCAGAATCCTAGTCGTCTTCATGGTTATTTTAGAAGCATCTGAAAATGGATGATGAAGAAAGAAGAGTCAGAGAAAGGGAATTGATGGTGATGAAGAGAGGAGGAGAAGAAGAAAAGAAAAGAGAGGAAAAAGAGGAAGAGGAGGAGGAGGAGGAGGAAGAAAACTGTCAGAGAAGGCGAAGAACATGAAGCAAGAGTTCATCCCTAGATCCTGAGATCATGTAAACTTTAACGTATTTAACGTATCTCTGAAACTAGGGCTCCCCAGCCTCTGTAGAGTTTGAGTATATGGTGAGGTGATAACACGGCCATCATATCTATCATAGCGTTGATGAGTTATGTGTTATGCAGGGTGATACATTTGTTGAAGATGCTGTCCGTCCGCCCCCCCCCCCCCCAAGTATGTCGTTCTGGAATCTTTGTCAAAAATCAGACATCTATGGGTCTGGGTCTTCAATTCTTTTTCATTGATCAACCTGTCTGCTTTTATCCTACACAAACCTATTCCTTTTTAAACTTTAATTAATTAATTTATTAATTAATTTTGGGTTTTCAAGACAGCGGTTCTCTGTGTAGACTTGACTGTCCTGGACTAGCTTTGTAGACCAGGCTGGCCTGGAACTCAGAGATATCCACCTGCCTCTGCCTCAGGAGTGCTGGGATTGAAGGCCACCACTGCCTGGTTCAAGCTATTCTTACAACTATAGCTCTGTAGTACAATTTAAGATCAGGGATTTTTTTTTATTATTTATTATTCAGGATTATTTTAGCTATTGTAGGCTTTTTAACTTTTCAAACCTACTTTATTTGGGGCTCTTTAATGCTTATACCTCCCTTCCAACCCACCAACACTAGAAAAGAGAGAAAAGAGGTTAATAGGAACAGAAGAAGTAGACTTTTAAGACTCAATTCCTTGGAGAAATTCCATTCTTTGTACTCAGGACTTCAGCAGACCTGTTGAATAGCAAACCATCAATTCAGCAAAGGTGACTGCAACCACAGCAACCAGAATCTGAAACAGCAGCCAGAACCCAGAACCTTGAAGCATTCTCTGGAGCATTTCTCTCTAGGAGCATCTCAAAGCAGAGTGATGAACAGCCAAATGACAGGAAGCAAAGCCAAGACCAAAAGCACGAACCCCTTGTTTTGAGCCTCAAATCATAAACTGTCTCAGTTGGGTTTAGGTTCCTGGGGTCGGGAGTTCTTAAGGATCTTTAATTTCATTGTTGTGTCTATTTGTGGTTTATGTCTCAGGGTCAATTTGACTTTGCAAAAGGAGTTAGGTAGTGATCCTTGGGTTTCTCTTTTGTGGAATAATTGGCCAGGAATAAATGCCAGGAGTATTGGCATTAGCTCTTCTTTGAAGATCCTATAAAATTTTATGGGGAACATATTTGGCCCTGGTTTTGTTTGTTTGGGGACTTTTAATGACTATTTATATTCCATAAGGGCTGTGATTCTCAACCTTCCTAATGCTACAACCTTTTACTACAGTTCCTCAAGTTGTGGTGACCTCCAAGCATAACATTCTTTTTGTTGTTACTTCATAACTCTAACTTTGCTACTGTTATGAATCATAATGCCAATGCCTATGTTTTCTGATGGTCTTTACAGACTCCTTTGGAAGGGTTATTATTTCATCCCAAAGGGGTCAGGACTCACAGGTTGAGAACCCCTGCACCATGAGATTTATGTCTGCTCAAATTGCTTATCTCATTTTAATTTACCTCTGGTAGGTCTTATAGATCAAAAAATTATCTATTTATTTTGGATTTTCTACCTAGGTGGAATGTAGGTTTTAAAGTATGTTCTTATGACTCTTTGGGTTTTATTGGTATCAGATGTGATATACCCCTTTGTCTCTCTTTTTATTACTTTGTATCTTTTCTTTTTGTCTTTGGATTAAGTTGGTTAAGGGTTTATCAATCGTATTGATTTCCTTAAAGAGCCAACTCTGCTTCATTGGTTCTTCATATTTTGTTGTTTGAATTTTATTGACTTCACTGCTGAGTTTGATTATTTTTGCCATCTACTCCTTTTGAGCGTTAAATCTTCTTTTTGTTCTAGAGTTTTCAGATGTGTCATTAAGGTACTAATATTAGATCTCTCCAGTTTTGTTTTTTGTTTTTGTTATTTTTTTTAAAGGGGCACTTAGTGATATGAACTTACATATTAGCCCCTCCTTCATTGTGTCTACTTCTTTGGGAATATTGTATTTTTGTTTTCATTCAGTTCTATAAAATTTTAAAATTTCATACTTAATATTTTTGTCCTGCCACATTTTTAATTCAGTAATGAGTTGTTTAATTTCTATGAGTTTTTATACTTGTTATTGCTATTGTTATTGCTATCCAGCTTTAATCTGTGGTAATCAATAGGATGCAAGGTGTTATTTCAGTTTTCTTGTATTGAGACTTGCTTTGTGTCCATGTATGTGGTCAATCAACATTCCTATCTCATTCTTATGGAACGCCAAAACCCCAGATATCCAAAACAATCCAGAGCAAAAAGACGGTGACTAGGGAATAACAATTCCATATCTTATGATCTATTACAGAGTCATAATAATAAAAACAAGCACACGCCTTAATCCCAGCATAGGGAGGCAGAGGCAGGTGGATCACTGTGAGTTCGAGGCCAGCCTGGTCTACACAGGAGTCCAGGACAGCCAAGGCTATACAGAGATAACCTGTGTCAAAAAAACCAAAAAAACAAAAAACAAAAAACAAACAAACAAAAAAAAGAACAAAGCAAAAACCCACAAAACCTAATCATCATAATAATAATAACAATAACAACAACAACAACATGGTATTGGGACAAAAACAGACACGTAGGCCAATGGATCAAAACCAAAGACTTAAATATCAAGACATGTAGTTGTAGAGGAATGTTAATTCAGAACATGGCTGTTCTAGCAAGAGATCACATGGGAAGATCTTCTAGGTCTGTGTGATCCAGCTGGAATACAAACACACCTTTAATCCAGGAGATGGAGGCAAACAGATCTGAGTTCAAGGCCGGCCTGGTATAGAGCAAATATCAGGTAAAGAAAAGTTTAGATTCAGGCATGGTGACACATGCCTTTACTCTTAAACAAAGGTAAAGTTAGTTTGTAGAAGGAAACCCCGATGTTTGAAAGTGATGTCTAATTGAGTGGGAGAAAAGGTGATGACTCAGAGAACATGTGACAAAATAAGATACACAGTTTTTCAGAGAGAGAGAGAGCAGGCAGTTTTACCAGCATAATAATAAGGAAATGGGTTGCAGAGAGAGAGAGAGAGAGAGATCTGGTAAAGACAGAACAGACCAGGAAATGAGAAGAAGCCAGAAGATTAGAGCAGATTTCTGAGTTAGTTTGAGGCCAAGTAGAGCACTTCAGGCCCAAGAAAGAAGCCAGATTAAATGAATTAGCTTGCAGAAGAGTTGAGCCAGAACAGCTGAATTGAACCAGCCAGCCCAAAGTAAGGGTGAGCTTTTATTCATTTATTTTTAAAGATTTAATTATGTATTACATATACAGTGCTCTGCCTGCATGTACATCTGCATACCAGAAGAGGGAACCAGATCTCATAATAGATGGTGATGAGCCACCATGTAGTTGCTGGGAATTGAACTCAGGAGCTCTGGAAGAGCAGGCAGTGCAAGGGTAAGCTTTTTATTTAAGCAGTAAGTCTCAGAGGCCAAAGCATTTTAGGCCTAGATTAGATAGTAGAAGGCCAGGAGCTTCCAGGACTAGGTCTAGGTTAGCAGGAGGAGGCACTTAGCCTCTCAGACAACTACTGGCCCAGTAGAATAGAACGACTTTTGTGCATAACTTCAGCCACTTACAAAGATGTCAAGAACAATAGTGGGAGAAGAGCGAACATCTTTAACAAATGTCCACAGGCAGAAAAACGAAATTAGACATGTATCTATCACTTCTGTACAAACATAACTCCATACTGATCAAAGACCTCAATATGAGTGAAACCAGCAGCACTGAAACTGTTAGAAGAAATCATAGGCAGTGCCCTCTGCAGTATAGGTGTAGGTGGGACTTCCTAAGCAGAAGTCTATTTGCCCAATAATTAAGGTCAACGATTGACGAGTGGAACAGTACAAAACTTAAGTGTAGCTGAACAAACAGCCAGGTAAAGAGGAAGCCTGGGGAATGGGAAAGAATCTCTTCAAGCTATACGTCTGACAGAGGAATAATAGTCAGCAAATATAAAGAACTCGGAAACAGAGAATAAAAAAAAAAAAAAAAAAAAAAAAAAAAAAGGCCCAATACATTTCACTGTGAACAATCAAAGGCAATTGTTGGCAGTTATTCCAATTTATTCCAAGGGTTTATAGACTAGACTGAATGAGAGGTCAGAGCCTGGGGGTTTTTCAGAGATCGTGGTATTTTCTGTAGAGGATGACTCATAAACAGGAATGGGCATTCCTCTTGGTCTATACCTGCGGGTAGACAGGCCTACCAGGGCTAACTGTTGATCAGTGTAGGGGAAATGGTCTGGGTTTCAGGTCTTCTTGTACACGTGAGACAGGTAGGTCTAGTAGTAGCGGGGTCTAAGGACCACTGGGTCCAGGCTTCACCATAACAAGTCCCATTTACAGAGCTTTCTCCCAGAGAGACTGACTCTGTACTCATCACCACCCTCCAAAGAGAAACTTGTGAAATCTATACTGGAGAGGTGTCAGTTTATAATGTCTGAGCCTCTCCTCCCCCCCTCTCCCCCCCGACCTCTGCCCCAGTGTCTGAGGTGGAATTAAACTGCAGTTAGCAGAACTTGGGAAGGGAGACAAAGAGAAGAGGGAAGCACCAAGAGAGTGCTCCAGTGTGCTGAGTCTGTAGGAATGGGAAGGTAATCCTAGGGCCTAGGAATGAAGGAGACAAGGATTTAGGAGGGAGGGAGGGATGGAGAGAGAGAGAGAGAGGGGGGGGTGTGGATCAGCAGGAAGTAGAGCAGTTTGCCCTATAGAGCTATTAAAAAAAAAAAAAAAAGGTAGTGTTGTCTTTCCTAAACCAGGGCAGAGGAACTCCTCTGGAGGGAAGAGCACCCAGGATGGCTTCTGGTTGCCAATAAGCCAAAGCGATCTGAGAGAGAAGGCTGGCTCCTTGTCTCCAAGGAGGATCAGGGGGGTAAAAGGCACAGAACAGTAGCTGAAACAGAACTGATAAACTGTACTGTCCAATTAGCCAGTCAGTTAGTAATCCATAGAAAATAGACATAAACATTTCTGACCAGAGCTCCCTAAGGCTGCAGCTTGTCTTTTGGAGGAAGGTACCAGAGAGCAGTCTTCATGAGGATTTACTAGACCATACCAGAGATCTAGCTTATGTATCAGAAGCTACTTCCTGGGAAGACCTGGAGGACAGGGTTTGTGTCCTGGAACGCTGCTCATTTTAGGACCGGTCTTCTGTCCTGGTGTGGGAGGCACAGGGATCTGGAATATCCTAAGGGCTGCTTCCCCTGGAATGGTTCACCAGATTGGATGGCTGTCTCCCTGCAGCCTCCAGATGCCTTACAGACACAGAATGCCATTAATGATGGTCAGATTGAGTCCTTTTTTTTTTTTTTTTTCCTGCCTATTGAGAGCAGGCTTATGACAAGAAGACTCTTGACTTTGGAGAGAGGCAGGGTTATAAAGCTCCAAACCATAATAGCAGAGGCAGAAATTTCAAAAGTTTTTGTTAACAAAGACTCTAAAAGCCCTGGTTTAAAAACAATGGACTTCCTGCAGCTGCCCTGGCGGCTGGACTAGAATGTTCTGCTCAGCAGGATGTGGTTAGTAAGGGCCAGGGAGCGATTGTGTGAAGCATACAAAAAGCAGGTCGCTAAAGGAAGATGGGGTCACCTTGGTCAGTTCACTGTCTTCCTGAGTTTCAGGACTCAGACTAACTCAGAGCTTTGGTTGTTACAAGAAAATGGGATATCTGAATTGGGAAAGTAAAAGAATTAAAGACAAGTAAAAAGGACAAAAAAAAAAAAAAAAGCTATGATGTCTCTATACACTTTCATTTAGGAATCATGGGTAGAGATGTTCCCACTGACTCACTTAAAAAGACATGGTGAGATGCCTGAAGAGGAGGTGTTATGCCCAAATTTTGAGAGACTCCCTGAACAGACCACCTAAGAGCCGAGTCCAAATGCAATGGCAAGGAAGTCTTTATTGCAGGTTCGAACCCTGGCCACCCTCCAATGCACTGACACAGCAGATGCCAGGAAGCAGCCTCAAGGCTTAATTGAGAGGGATTTTTTTGTATGTTTTAGACAAAGAAATGGGTTTTACAGTATATGATTGGATGGCACTTGAACAGAAAAACTGCAAGCAGGGAGTTACAGGCCTTGGCATTTCATATTGGGTAATAGGTGTAGGGGTAAGTTGGCTTATAGAAAAGATTGGTTGCAGCAGTCACGGGGGCATTAGGAACTTTGGCCTGGCTTCCCTAATTGGTTGTTGCTATGTGCCAGACCACCTGCTCAGGTCAGCTTGACCAGCAGAAAGTATATTTGGACTTTCCCAAGGTGAGCTGATTGTGTTGGGCAGGGAATATTTTTATGTTTAGACTCGTTTGTGGTTTTTCTGGAATCTGGGTTCAGCCCTCGCCTAGGTTTAACACAAAACGGAGTTTCTTTTTCAAAATGGAGTTTGTCTGGTCCTTTCAAAGGGCCAGTGGTTAAGAGTGCTTGCTGCTGTTTCAGAGGTCTGGAGTTCCATTCCCAGCACTCATATTGGCTGGTTGAGAACCGCTTACAACTCCAGCTCCCAGAGAGCTGAGCACTGAGCAAACAGGTTATGATGGAGACCTGCAATCTTGTGTGTCCTAGATCACACTCGTCACTTCCCTACCTTTCTTGGGTTTTCTTCAGGAGCCTACACATCTTGGTTATCTGCTTCTCCTGTATGCTCAAACCCCAGCCATCCTGTCGGAGGCTGATCTGCCTCTCAGGGGCTCTTCAAGATGTGGTTCCTCCCTGGCCTAACCCCACTCCGGCTTCAGCCCAAACCAGCACCATTTCCTTGGATTCTGCTGTGACCAGGTGAATGAACTGTGGCTTCACTGCCCACCCCTGTGCCCACTCATATTATAGAAATACGCTTTCAACTTTAACCCAGGGGCCTTGTTAAACAGGACCCTAGTTCAATAGATTGGATTGAGGCCTATGATTCTAAATAGTCCTGAGAAGCTGCCAGGTGAGGCCAATGTCATTTCCCTATGTGTCATATGTGAACAATCAGATGCTGATTCTAAGATTTAAGCCTGAACTGGAGGTGTCACGAGGGCGGGGAATGCGTCCAGCGTACGTGAGGATAGGGTTAGGATTTGATCTTCACCATCAAATAATACATTTGCCGCATAGAGATACATTGGCCCCTTCACCTGTCCATTTCTGGAAGAACAGAGCTTGGCACAGTGAAAAGTCACAACTGTGTGTTGGCTAAAAGAAAGAAAGAGACCCACAACCCTCCTCTCTGGGTAGCTTCTCCAAGGCACACGTCAAATGACAGCTGTCACCTCCAGTGGTCTCCGTGGGACACTGAGAAAAGGTTTGTTTCTACTCACTGTGTACTCCTAATTCCTGCTTCAACCTGTTTTATATTTTCTTGTATGTTCCGTTTCCTTTTTGTTTGTTTGTTTGCTTGTTTGCATCCTAGAAACCAAAACCCTAACCTCGCACATGCTAAGCAAAGCTTTACTGCTGAGCTGCCTTTCTCATCCTGTACATCCCATTTGGGGGTAAACTATGATGATTTTTTTCCCCTTTGGGAGAATCTAGGGCCTGCTTGATCTTTCCCTTTTGCTTCTCTGGGTACCCCTGCCATTCCACATACTACCCTGAGACTAGATCTTGGGTATGAGCCTCAGCAACCACTTGTGAAAAATCTGAGTGTTTACATCATTGTCTTGTGCTCAGTTTTTTCATTACACAACACCTGAGGTACACTCCCACTCCAGACTGGAAGGTTTGTTTGGGCCTACAGTTCTAGAGGTTTTGATCCATGGCTCTGACTCCTGCGTTAAATCCTGTTCCCTTCAAGGACACTCAGGGACCTAACTTCCTCACTAGCCTCTACCTCTTAAGGTAGGTGGCCTCTAATGACAACTGCTGTGAGCCAGCAGGTCATATTGGAAAAGGATCTGGACACCAGGGGAGAGGACATGTGTTCTGTTCCTGGCCACATGCAATCACGTTGCCTTTTTGGGTCTCTGTGAATGTAAGTACCTTATTTGTCAACCCAGAGTAATGAGAAAGCTTACACAAGTCAGCATGAGAGGGCTGAGGAACTGACAGCACAGAGATCTGTACAGTGAAACCTATCTGGGTGCAAAGATACAGAGACAAGCCAGGGTAGGTCTTTAGAGCTCCCTGACCATCCCACCAGTCTGCTTTTGTCTCCACTCTCAGAAAAGGTCAGTGCTCATGAGGAGTGTTCTTGAGCCCCGATCCACTGTCACGGCCCTTTGCTCCTGCTTCCAGGAGTTTGACAGACTTCTAGAGGTCTGTCAACCCAACTCAGGCCTCCTGGACTGGCCAGAGTAAAGAAGGGGTCACCCCTACAGAGTGACAGAGGCAGATGTCTCAGCTCCTCTCTGTCCCTGTTGGCCTCTGTCTGACATCGTCTGAGTCTCCCTTATAAAACCTTACAAACTCCCACACAGGCAGGGGACATTGGGAACTGTCTGAAGCCAGCCCTAGTGGGCAGGCGGGTAGAGCCTGGAGGATGGGATCCAAGGATCACAGACAGCATCAGGGGCCATAGCAGGGAGGATGCAGTCAACCTTCCTCGAAGAGCTGTTTCGTCAAACCTCTCTTCAGGACTTTATTATCTCTTTTGTGGCCAAGAGGCAAATTAGTGTCTATCTCCTCTAGTACATGGGGTCACCCCGGACTTGGATCCCCGGGGTGTCTCTACCCTTTGGCCCTGTGTGTTCAGTGTTCACTAAGCACGGCCTCGGGGGAAGGCTGTTGATTGTGGCTCTTCGTTGGCATTGTAGGGACCATTTTGGGGCCTCTGGTCCCCAAGGAGTTGGAAGCCTGCGCCTCCCACCCAGAGGGCTTTCTCTTCCTCCCAGAGTGCATTCTCTTCCTCCCAGAGGGACTTTTTGTCCTCCCAAAGAGCCTTCTCTTCTGCGAGCAGGGCTCTCTCCTCTACCCATAAGGCCTTCTCCTCCTCCCACAGGGCCTTGTCCTCCTGAAGAAGACTCCGGTCTTTTTCCCATAAAGCATTGTCCTCTCTCCAGAAGGCCTTGTCCTCTTTCCAGAAGGTTCTGTATTTTTTCCAGAAAGTCTTCTCTTCTTCCCGGAAAGATTTTTCCATTTCCCAGAAGGTTTTTTCTTCCTTCCAGAAGATCGTCTCTTCTTCCCAGAAAGGTCTCTCTTCTTCCCAAAAGCCCAGGATCTGGCCCCGGAAAGCCCGGATCTTGCCTCGGAAATCCCATATCTCTTCCCTGAAGTCTTCTATTTTCTCATGGAAATTTCTCATCTCTTCTCGAAAAGCCTTCTCCTCTTGCAGCTTATGTATTAATTTCTTCTGACGAATACTGGCTGAGGACAGCACCAGTGACCGGAGGCAAGCCAGCCCCATCCATTTGCTCACCTTGAAGGGAAACATCTCCCAATCAATCAGAATGGTGGGTGGTTGTGTTTGAAGTCAGGGCTGTCGGCCACGTCCAGGTCAGTTGGTCAAACCCTGTGAGTACACCAGAGAGAACACAGCCATGAGTAACATTTGATAGAGAAAATTGCTTGGGAACATGCACTGATGTGAGAAAGTTTAACCTCTGCTCTCTTAGTCCTATGAGAGAGAGAGAGAGAGAGAGAGAGAGAGAGAGAGAGAGAGAGAGAGAGAGAGAGAGAGAGAGAGAGGCCTTAGTACAGAAGCATGCTGGCTCATATGTGAAAGTTGTTTTTTACACAGCATCTGGCCAATTGGATAGTGAACCCCCCAATGGAGGGAGGGAAACTATTTTAGCAAAAGAGCATTATGTGGTAAAGAGAGGGTTAATTTAAAAAAGAGAGACAACGCCAAATGATAGTGAGGCTGTGGCAGCTGAAAACCACTCATATGATTTTATTACTTTAGTTATGAAATCAATGAGCCAGCGATTTCACGTCCAGATACCAGCCAAAGGAAACACATACACACACAGCATATTCAAGTATTTGTCCACAGTCTGGAAACAGCCCAGTGATCATAGCAAGAGGGAGTGAGAAACATGGTGGTTAACGCACAGAACTGCATGCAGCAACTTGAATGAAACCTATGAATACTGTGATGAAGGAATCCAGGGATTTCAAAGAATAAAGAGCAGAGACAAGCAAATCCCCCACTGTGTAGGCACACACACGTTAGTTATAACCTAAAGAGTAAAAGAACTAAGTGAGCTTCGTAGTCAGGACAGTGGTTGGAGGGGGAGCATATGGAGAACAGCCAAGAGCTGATTACTGAGCAGCTGAGAAGACCTCAGGGGGCACTGGCAGTGTCCTGTGTGTTTGCGTGGGTGATGGCTGCATATACATTATATAAAAATATGGCCATGAAAAACTAAACACCAGGTAAAGAGAGGATTTCTCTCCATCCATCTCTGCCTGTCTGCCTGTCTGCCTGCCTGCCTGTCTGTCTGTCTGTCTGTCTGTCTCTCTCTCTCTATCTGTCTGTCTATCTATCTGTTTGTTTATCTATCTATCTATCTATCTATCTATCTATCTATCTCTGTGTCATGGGCGCCCTCCCCCTTTCTCCCCTCTTCTCCCTTTCCCACAACAAATCCCCCTTCAAACCAGAAAAAAGAGGGAAGAGGAAGAGAGAAGATGGGAGAAGGGGAGGAGATGGGAAGAGAAGAAAAAAGAAAATAACAAGATACGGGAAGAAAAGGCAGGGAAATGGAAGGAGGCAGGGAAGGGAAGGGAAGGAAAAGGAAGGGAAGGAAGGAGGGGGAAGAGAGGAAAGGGAAGGGAAGGGAAGGGAAGAGAGGAAAGGGAAGGGAAGAGAGGGAAGGGAAGGGAAGGGAAGAGAGGAGGGAAGGAAAGGGAAGGGAAGGGAAGAGAGGAAAGGGAAGGGAAGGAAAGAGACGAAAGGGAGGGACGAGGGAAGAGAAGAAAGGGAAGGGAAGGGAAGAGAAGGGAAAGGAAGAGAGGGAAGGGAAGGGAAGGGAAGAGAGGAAAGGGAAGGGAAGGGAAGAGAGGAAAGGGAAGGGAAGGGAAGGGAAGGGAAGAGAGGAAAGGGAAGGGAAGAGAAGGGAAGGGAAGGGAGAGGGAAGGGAAGGGAAGAGAGGGAAGGGAAGGGAAGGGAAGAGAGAAAAGGGAAGGGAAGAGAAGGGAAGGGAAGGGAAAAGGTAGGAGTGGAGGGGAAGGAAGGGATAAGGATTCTAAACACTGTCAGTATCAGGGCAATCCACAGGTAATTGGCAAGGCTGGTCACATGGTGAGAAAGATGAGCCTAGCATGCAGGGAAAGCTGAATGTGGCTGGTGTGTGCAGTCAGGGGCACAGGTCCCAAGTGTGCTTCCTGGAAGCCAGGAATAAATGACACACAGTGAGCTCTCTCTCTCTCTCTCTCTCTCTCTCTCTCTCTCTCTCTCTCTCTCTCTCTCTCTCTCTTCTCTCTCTTTCTGCTCACGTACACTGGGTGGCTCACACGTGAAAGTTGCTTGTTACAAGACACCTGGCAGTTGGATGGCTAACCCCACCAATGGAGGGTGTGTGTGTGTGTATGGGTGTATATGTATACATGAAAAGATGTATGTAGCTATACCATGTGTGGCTGTTGACCTCACTTCCCTCTAGTAACAAAACCCAGAAACCCAAGGCTCATCTCTGGCCTCTTCTCCTATGCCAGACTTCTTCTCAAGCACCAAACCCTATCAATTCTGACCTTTCACATCTCATTTTGTTGTTGTTTTTTGTGGGGGCGGGGCAGGGAGGAAGGGTGCGGTTTGAGACAGGGTTTCTCTGTGTAGCCTTGGCTGTCCTAGACTTTGTAGATGTGGCTGGCCTTGAACTCCCAGAGATCTGCCTGCCTCTTCCTCCTAGAGTGCTGGGATTAAAGGCATGCGCTACCAGGCCTGGCCTTCCTTTACATCTCTTGAAGGTACACACTTCCTGTTCCATCTTCCCATGGTCACTTCTGGGCAATATGTCTGTCCCCTCCTCTATGGTCTCTGGTGTTGATCTTGCTGTCCAGATATCTGCCTGCACAGGGCTGCCTCTTCTGTTGTCTGGAAATCAAAGCCAACTGACCACCACGTGCGTGTATTTTCTTTCCTCTGTCTCTACGCTGCTCTGTGTGACATATAGTCAGTTCTCTAGACACAACCTGAACATTTTTACGTCTGTACCAAAGCACCAACTAGGTCCCGTCTAAGAGTTCTATCACCTTCTGGGTGGGCTTCAGTTCTTGTTTCTACCTTCTTCTCTGTGTTGATCTGCCAGTGTTCTATCATTACCTGACCTGCTTGACATTCTGTGTGGATGTGTCTTCCTGCTGCCTCTGTAACCTGGCAGCTAGTAAAAAAAAAAAAAAAAAAAAAAAAGTTGGGTGAATATAACTGAATTTAGAATCTTGATTTTTATGACATTATATGGTTCTTTGTCTAGAACACCTAGAATATTCTAATGTCCCTACTTCTATTCTCTTTCCCTCTCCCTCTGGGTAGCTAGAACTAACTGCCCTAGCTGAGCCTTCCAGATTTAGGTAAGGAGATGCCTTTTCCAGGCATCCTCTCCTCCTCATAGCATCTCTCGGACTCAGGAATGTCCTCCCATCTAGTTAGTGGTACCTCCGTCTCCCATCCCTGGGCACAGTGCCCCGTGTAATTTCTGCCACAGTGCAGATGTGCAAGAAACAGCAGCCAGATAGATGGCAGTTTCCTGAAGAATATTAGAGGAAAAGTTATCTCCACGCTTTTCTCAGGTTCCCACTACCTTATCTTTGGGAAGGATGGCAAGGCAGCTTGGGGGGTACAAGCACTAGCTGCCAAGCCTGGCGACCTGCATTTGATTCCCAGAAGCCACATAGTGAAAGGAGAGTGCCGACTCCTACAAGTTGTTCTCTGACACACACACACAGTGGTTTACTCCCACACACCTGTACACACAAACACATTTCACAAAATATGAAAAGCAAGCACTCTTCAAAGAAATAAAATTGGTAAAATTGAGTCTCTATATATGCATTATATATTAAGACTAATAGAAAACTGACAACATGTGCCTATGTAGACAGTTTTAAATTCAGTAAAAAAAAGACATGTCTGGTCTTCATAACCGTACTAGGCTGGGACTTATTTTTAAGACTACTTACTGCTTAGCTGCTTCCCAACTGGGAAGGCCCTGTAGCCTTCAGAGTGTAGGCAGTCATTGTCACATCAGAAGGCTGGTGATGCATCTCTTGCGCTTACCACAGCAGTCCTCACAGTGACCCCTTTGTACTCAGTTCTGAGCCACGGGTGGAGGCCAAGACGAGGCCCCTAGGTAAGAGACCTGTGAAAAGGAGAGTGTACCCAAGAAGTTAGAAAGATGGCTGGCACATAGCAAAAGCCAATTAGCAGAGACCAGGCCAAAGTTCCTAATGCCCTCCCTCACGATAGATACATTTTTTTAAACTTGCTTCAACCAATCTTTTCTATAGGTCAACTTGCCCCTTCACCTATTGCCCAACCATGAAACGCCAAGGCTTGTAACTCCCTGCTTGTAGCTTTTCTGCCCAAATGCCATCCAATCATATACTGTAAAACCCATTTCTTTATCTAAAACCTATAAAACCCCATCTCAATTGACCCTGAGGCCACTTCCCTGCATCTGCTGTGTCAGTGCGTTGGAGGATGGCGCGGGCTCGAACTTGCAGTAATGACTTCCTTGCCATTGCATTTGGACCGGCTCTTGGGTGGTCTGTTCAGGGAGTCTCTCAAAATTCGGGCATAACACCATGAGTCTCAGGAGTTTAATTTCTTTTGCTTCCTTCTTTCTGTCCTTTGGACTGTACGGTCTCAATGGATCCACTTTTGGCTTCATGGATTCTTTTCCTATCAGCTCAAGTCTGCTATTAACTTCCTCAATTTAGCATTTCATTTTCAACACTAGAAGTTTTTCTTCTTTTACATAGTGAAAGTTTTGCTATAGCCCAGAAAATTTACTTTCTTTTTAAAATCTTATCAGAAACCTTCAAGGCAGCACAATTCTATCTCATGCTTCCTGTTTCACCCCTTTCTACCCCATGTTGTTTAATACATTTGACTGTTTGTTTCTTCTGAGAGTCCACATATAAGTGAGACCAGGTAGTGATTTTTTTCTATCCACATATGAGACCAGATAGTGATTTTTTTCTATCCACATATAAGTGAGACCAGGTAGTGATTTTTTTCTATCCACATATAAGTGAGACCAGATAGTGATTTTTTTCTATGTCTGGCTTAATTAATTTAGCATAATGTCCTCAGGAAGCAAATGGCAAGATCTTTTTAAGGCTTAATTTGTTCCTTTGCTTAAAACAATTTTCATCATAGCAGGGCATGGTGGCACACACTTGCAATCCCAGCATTCTGGGACGCAGAGGCAGGTGGATCTCTTTGAGTTCAAGGCCAGCCTGGTCTACAAAGCGAGGTTCAGGACAGCCAGGGCTGTTAAACAGAGAAACCCTATCTTAAAAAAACGAAACGAAACGAAACAAAACAAAACAAAACAAAACACAATTTCCCTCTATATGTCCCTGCATTTTAAGATTTTAAGTATCATTCAATTAAACTCTTCTCTGAAGTGGACATGCCAATAGTCCCAGCACTTGGGAGATCACAAATTGAAGGCCAGTTTGAGCTGTCAAGTAAGTGTAAAGATAATTCTAGCTAAAAGACAGGCTTTATCTAAAAGGAGTTCCCCCCCCACACCACCCCCCCATATCCATTGTAATTTCATGTTTGCTCCGTTTACATTCGCTACTTACAAATCTTTTACTTAATTTTCAAGTATGTGAAACATTTTCCGATTTCACTGGTGAGGTTGGAGTCCTTGTGATCTGATAATCCAGCCTTTAATACATGGCTTTCGGGGGAGACGCTTAGACTCTAATGAAGATAAGGGCGTATTTGTACCTCTCCCATGCTGTGGAGAGCCTGCAGCTGATTTCCTAGTTTGTGATCCTTAAATACCTGAGCTTAGCCACCTCACCCTAACACACACGCACATGCACACTCAAATGCACACACAGGGAAGAAGCCTGTCATTACTCCTTCCTTCTCCAAATTGTGTGTCATAACAAACTTAGAGTCTTAGATACCTTGGTACATGTAACTAAAGGAAAAGAGTAAGGAAAATGTCAGTAGAAAAACCAAGCCGGGCGTGGTGGCCCAGGCCTTTAATGCCAGCACTCGGGAGGTAGTGGCAGGCAGATCTCTGTGGGTTCGAGGCCAGCTTGGTCTATGAAGCGAGTCTAGGACAGTTGGGCTCTTGTTATACAGAGAAACCCTGTCTCAAAAACCCACAAACAAAACGAAAAACAGATGAACAAAAACAAAAACCCACAGGAAGTCATTAGAATGCAGATGTTTCAGCCGTGTGTGTGTGTGTGTGTGTGTGTGTGTGTGTGTGTGTGTGTATGTACGTGTGTGTACATAAGCACACTTGCTTCTCACCCCAGCTGGAGTGCTGGGAGAGGCACATATGCTCTCTCTCTCTTCAGTGGACACCAGCTGTTTTAGTCTCTAGGTAATTGCTGCAACCTGGTCAAATTTTTGGCTTTGAATTTCCTTGACACCGAAAACAAGATACCAAGATGAACTATAGAGTAAAATCTATTTCCCCTCTAGAGACACATGGGTTAGTTGTGAAAGAGAATTCTTATATGTGTCAAGGCCTAGAGGGGCCCCTAGTGATGGGACAGTCACCTTGAGCACACTGAATGGACTCACCAGCTGACTCCGGTCACTGGCCAGCCCCCTCTAGTGGGTGGTGAGTGTTTATTGTGAGGCCCAGGCAAAGGCTCTACTGTTGTGCTGTTTTGCTTAGTCCAAAGCTGACAGCCACACAGTCTGTCCTTTGAGTGACCCCTGCCTGAGGGGCAGTTTATTGCTAGGAAAGCCCAAGAGGCTCATGGCTGTATTTGCTGACACAGACTGAAGGAGACTTCCAGCGGTTGTATCAAATGGGTAGTGTGCACCCAAGGTTTCAAAAGTGCCTACTTACAATAGACTCCCAAGTGCTGGGATTAAAGGAAGGTGTGGGCCACCACACCAGGTGCCATGATCTTGACTAGACCCACTAAACAGCCTGTGGAACAGTTTCTGCTCACTCTGGTAACAGCTGGCCTCCAGAAAGCTTCCTCCTGCTGGTGTGCAGCTCCGATCTCCACAGCTCAGAGATGCTGCTCCAGAGACCCTGGGGAGGCTGATGCTCTCAGCTGGGAGTCTTTATCTGATTTTCCTTGAGGTCAGTGGTTAGAAGCACAGGAACGTTGGGAAACGATTGTGAGGTTTGGTTCTCCTGTGAGGGTAATGACATTTCACTTAAATAATATGTTCCTGAGCAGAACTTGACAGCTTTAATTAAGTAATTAATTAATTATTTATTTTTTGGATTTTCTAGAGAAGGTTTCTCTGTGTAGTCCTGGCTGTCCTGGACCCACTTTGTATACCAGGCTGGCCTTGAACTCACAGAGATCTGCCTGTCTCTGCCTCCCGAGTGCTGGGATTAAAGGTGTGTGCACCACCTCCCAGCAATTAAGTGTTGCTAACATGACACATTCCCAGAGTGTTCCCACTTCAAGTCCCTTAGTCCCAGTTTGAATGTGTTTGGGAGGTGGAAACAGAGAATGGGGTATGTTTGTGGTGGCCATCAGCAGGCCACGTATTCTCGTAATGTCGTGAAGCTTAACTGTGTTGGTTCAAACTCTTTCGTTTCTTTCTGATTAGGAAAACCATAGCCGACAGCCCCAGAAGATGGAGTCACTCATGAAGACCCAGGGTGCCTTTGCAGCCCCAAGAGCCCAGGGAAAGCCAAGACGCCCATGGGCACAGAAAGTTCCCCCACCAGAAGAGGAGAACCCTAGGGTAAGTGGGGGCCTATATGTGTCAGCAACTGCAGGGGCTAGGTGACACATGGACTGGGCTTCATGACAGAACCCCTGTGTTGTTGGGTATTCATCAGAGAAGACTGTGCTGGGAAGTGGGTTTAAGACAATAGATGGTCCTGATTAGCCATCTGGCAGAATGCACTGGGAGGGGGGTGGAGGGCTCTATATCCCATTGGATCACTGAACCTTTCTCAGGGTGAGGTTTTGAGCATGTCCTGGATTGACAACTTCAGTTCCCCAGAACAGTAAGCCAGAGGCAGAAACGCTGAGGTAAAAGACAAGGATAATACAGTTAGAGACTTTCCAAGAACTACGGACTTGGATGGATCGGGTCTTGCTTTCATTTTGGTAGGTGGTAGTGTCTGTGGGTTGAGTACTACAGCCTGAATGGTGTTATCGTGGCGTCAGCTGTGCCAGTGTCTGGGGGCGTCTACTAAGTTCTGGGGCTCTGTCAAATTTGTTGCACTGATCCATAGTCCTGACCATAGCAGAGGTTTTAGAAGGCCAGGCAAAGGCACCGTTTCCTCTGCATATGGACCTAAGTAGAGAAGCAAGTAGGTCCAGCTTCTCTTTAGCAGGATGGTTCCTTTGGCAGATACAAGGCTAATTGACATCAGCCATGCATCTTTCAAGTGTGCTTGCCTCTCTCAGGTTCACAGAAACGACCGTTTGATGGTTAAACCCATTCTGTAGTGTGTGTCCTCTCTGGAGAACATAAGGGGCCTTTGAGCCTTGAGTGAGGATTGAGGGGAGAGAGGTCCCTGCAGCCCTGTTTTGACTCACTGATATCTCCTTTGCCTCTCACAGATGAAATGCAGAGAATGTGGGTCCTTTGGCCACACTGAGAAAAGCAAAAGGTGCCCCATCAAGTGTGGCCGTGTGATCGTAATTCCACAGCCTGTGAGAGCCAGGAGGGAGAAAGAGAATCAGCATCCTGGCAGGTCCCAGGGTCTACAGAAACCAGGGCCCACAAAGCCAGGCCAAGAGAGACAAGAAACCCAGTCAAGGCACTGGACAGAGGTGAGTGAGTGATGGGGGAAGGGGCTGGCAGGAGGGAAGGCTCCAGATGAGGCAAAGCTCATGGGGGTCCCATATCTCATCTCTCAGTCCCCAAACACTGAAAGGGCCAGAGAGTTTGTAAGTAGTCTGCTAGTGAGTGAGTGGGTGGGTATTTGAGACTAAAGGCTAATATGTTCCTACACTATTGTCTGTCCCACAGGAGTAATGAGCAGCAGAGGGAGGCTCCCTTCCAGAAATTTCCCATAGATCCTTGAAGGAGGGACCAGCACGTCAACTTGGCTGTAAGTACTAGCAGTTCCTCTGTTCCTGAAAGTCCCTCTCTCTGTGTCCTGCCACCTGCCCCTTTCCTTCTGCATGGCCTATTTGCTCACCTCATGTGCCCTGACATATAATATTGCATATAATCTGTTGCAACAAGGACCCATTTGATCATTTTTATAGTTCAGACTGCCTTGGGTTTTGATGAGCCTTTGCTGTGTGCTTCTCCTTCAGTAGAGTAGCTCTTCACTTGTCTTGGTCTCCAGGTGGCCCCTCCTCCAGAGATCAGATTACAAACACCGCCTGCTCTCCTAGCTTTCTGGTTACCTTCCTCTCTCTCCATAGATTGTGCTGTTGCCATTTTGAATTACTTTTGTGTGCTGCTTCTAAATCTAGACTTTGAGAACTTTAAGGGGAACGAATACATCCTTTTTTTAAAAATTCTACCCCAATCTGTTGGCTCCAGAGTTGACCTCAAAGACTCTTTTGAATAGCTAATATGGCATTTAAAAATGCCTTTTCTCCTGTTGAGATGATGAGGGGTTTCAAATTTGAGTTATTGGAGTTCTGTTCATGTAAAATTTACAAGGAGTTGGAGGCTCTTCACATTTCCCCACCCCACACGCTAATTCTGCAGATTTTGAATGGCTAATATGCACCATTGCAGCCTGAGTAATTTCATATTATAGTAGCCTTATACATATATTCTCCTATCATGGTAATATTATGAGCTCCTTGTGTTATTTGGAAGATGCACATAGTCAATTTATGCTAACGTAGGGGAGGGAAGTAGGGGGGAAGCGGGAGGGAGGGACGAATGGGAGGATACAAGGGATGGGATAACAATTGAGATGTAATATGAATGAATTAACAATAAAAAATAAAAATAAAAATTAAAAAATTTATGCTGACAAATTGTTTTTTTCCCCAGCACACCAAGATGCCAGTGTTCAGTCCCGGAATCACAAAGAAGTACATGGTCGGCCTAGTTGAGGCTACTGCCAGAAAGCCTCCTGGGAGGCAGTTGTGCCTTGGAAACCCTGCCAAGCAAAGCTTTGATGCCTCCTGCATCTTACCTTCCAGGCACGAGGGAGGTCAGAACATGGCTGTCCCTGGTGTCACCAAGCCAGTAGTATTCAGGCAGAATGGTAGAAACGCCGCTTCAGAAAACCTGGATCAAAAGCTACAGCGTTTCTTGCATCAACACCCCGCTGCTGCTGTCCCCAAAAGGAACGGAATCGGTGAAGTGTTCCACAGGGCATCAAAAGTCCAGGGTCCCAGTGGGAAAACCCAGCCCAGCCAGCACCCTGCCCTCCACCAGGATACACAAAACCCCAAACTCAGCTTCTGGGCCCCACGGAACAAAGCTTCCAGGCACTTCCCAGAGCCTAGCCAGAGTGTCCGGAAAAAACCAAGAGTCAGCTCTCCCAACAGACCAGGGGAGAGCGACGCAAGGACTGTTTTGAAGGTCTTCCCAGGAAGTCCGTCACCTCCCATTGGCAACAGACTTGAACTAAAAGCTGCAGCTGAAATGAGCAAGGAAATAACAGCCCAGGTGCCTAGCACTCACCACCAGCAGCTGCAAAGCAGGGCAGCTCTGCTCTCATCCACACCCTGCGCTGAGTCTCATCCGCCTCCGCTGGCCGTGTTGCATGTCAAGCCCTGAGAATGGTCTTTACTAGACTCCATAGTGATTGCTGGAGCTCCAGGTTCTTAACAGTGTCTCCAGAACTTGCCACTAAGAAGCAAATGGCTCCTCCTGAGAGCACCGCCTTCCTGGAGGAAGGGGAGGCAGCAGGCTCCCAGGTCCCCAGGAGTGTCCTCTATGAGGACCTTCAGGTCTCTTCCTCTTCAGAAGATAGTGATGGAGAGTGAGCTGTCTCAGGGAGAGCAGATGCTACCTCTCCGATCAGACTTGCCAGACACTTTCAGACTGACTCTCTCTGAGTTAATCAGCTGGGTGACGTGACTGTGACCTGTCAGGGCCACCTCTGAACGACTGCTCCTATCCTGGGTGGACTCACAGCTCTTCGCATGTAGCCTCACCTCAGCATGGACTCTGAACTCTGACCTGTGCCACTGATTAGCACTCTGAAGAAAGGTCACCTGTCCTCTCCTTTGTCATTATCAGTGGACTTCTGTGTGTCTTTTCAGCTATTTTAGTGTTCATAGTCATGTATGACGTTTTCAACTTTCAGCAATAAAACTGGCTTAGAACTTATGTCTGTACTGCCGTTCTTGGGCCGAGGACCTCCCCCCTCCCTTTTAAAAACACTACCTATGGCCCCAAAACAAGCCACAAACAAAAGTTGCTCTCAACCTACCCCATCATGTTCACGATTCCAACATCATGCTTGGTACCTACACCATGTGATCTTAAAACCACTGAAAGATAGAGTTATGCCCTGATCATGAGACCCCCAAAGACATCCACCCAGGAGCCGTGTTTGACGCAAGCACAGGAGGGTAGTTTATTCAAGCTCAAGCCAGGAACTCAACGTTCACCAATGCGGAGTTTAGAGTTGAGAGCCCCGAGTTCAGGAAATGTGGGGTTTATATAGGTTTTAGACGAAGGAATAGGTTTTACAGCATACAATTTGATGACATTTGTACAGAAAGACATGTCTGTCCCTGATTGGCTTTTGCTATGTGCCAAACCACTCACTATCAACCACTTTGTTCAGCAGAAAGTATATTTGGAGTTTGGGTACTTTCCCAGAACGAGCTGATTGGCTGTTGCTAGGGGAATATCTAAGGAATGCAAGGTCAGATACTTGTCATGGTTTTCCTTGGAATTGAGGTTCAGCCTAGGTCATGCTTAGTATAAAATGGAGTTTCTTTTCTCAAAATGGAGTTAGTCAGACTCCACAAGAGGATATCTCCTCTCAGAGTCCGTAACTAGGATGTTTATCAGTTGGCCAAGACCATGCCCCTGCAAGAGGCAGATCCTCTTCTAGCGGACAGACATCACCCGTTCTCTCACAAGTCTGTTTCTAGCGGAAAAACACCACACGCCCTCAGACAAGTCTGCTTCACATCCCACACTTGGGATAAAAATGAAAACATGTTTACATCCACTACAACTGGTAGAGACCAACGGAATGGTCAGAATATTTGGCTAACACATGGGTTACTGATGGTTCATCAACTACCGATGGAACCAAAACTAATGGAAAATGGCAGCCTATAGACCAAGGCATAGAATGGTCAATCATGAGGAGGGAACCACAAAGTCAGTGCAGCACTATTGGCTATAAGACAAACAAGCAGGAAAGCAAAAGAAAAAAGAATCTATCTTCTCCAATTTATGGTGCATGTACAATGGTATAGGCACATGGCCATCAAAATGGAAAACTATTAATTGGCAGATAAATGGCAAAGATATCTGGTCATGGGAGGCATGAGGGGAAATGGCAAAATTTAGCAAAGAGATCAAGTTTTATGTAGCTCACTCAGGCAAGGCAACAAAATGTCAGAAAAGAGTGAATTCGTGGACAAATTGGCATCATATTTAACTAAGACTTGAATATTAAAAAATTGCCAGGGAACAAATTCAAACTAAGTCAGCAAGAATAATAGACTGCACATTCAAAAAATTTGGAAATTTACCATTAATATTAAAAAAAATAAGGGGAAATGGAGAACTAAATTAATCCAGGACAAACCTATGACTATAAGGCATGCACAGCCAGGCAGTGGTTCACATCTTTAATCCCAACACTTGGGAGGCAGAGGCAGAGGCAGGCATATAAACTTCACAGTGATTTAGATTTAAAAGCTGCTTGCAAAAGATGGGCTGAAATTAAAAATGAATGCCCTTTGTGATCTAAAAATAAATACACTTAAACTTGAATTTATATATAAAGAGAAGGGGGAATATAGATAAATTTACCCACACACACTAAGATAGATTTAGTTTCAAAAATTCAAAAGAATTTCAAAAAAAATTTAAAGTGAAAGATAATACTTTTTCTGTTGCCAAAAGAACACTTTCCCTAGGAAAGATATATAACCTTCCAAAAAAAAAAAAAAAAAAGGTACCCTCCAGAATTAGGGCTGGGGCAGGGTTTTGTTTTTATCTTTCCAGAAGAATAAAAACACCCAACTAAGCAATCTGGAGACCACTAGGCAGTTGAAACATCTGAAGAAAAGCATGGGCTGTCAAAATAAAACATCCCAAGAAAAAGTAAATTGGCTATGCGATATAGCTGATATCTAGTTTGTCTCTGCTGCCCTCTACAGACAGAAGTGGCAAATGGTCTTTTTGTGGTCCCAATTCAACTAAAAATTAACGCTGGCTTTGGGGTTGGAGTTTGACTCTCTCCTTCTCTAAACCCATGCGTACTTGTTAGAGGAAAATTCCAAAATCTCTGTCTCATAGCATAAGATCTACCTGGCATGGGGCAGAGGGAAGCAAAAAATGAACTATTCTACTGCCTCTAATCTCATAATCTTTTCATTCTCATTTGACTCTTTAAAACTTTTCTTAAGGTTTAGATATTATCTCAAAATCTATAAGGTTATTATCTCTCTATAAACTTTCTGTGGGGATCCTTGTGGTCTGTGATACAGAGTACTAATTCTAGAAATAAGTTTCACCTAGCTTCCCATGAGTGTTTTCAGGTTTGAGTCTGAGGCAGGTAACTAGAAACAAACTCTGTGTGCCCCAGGTGTACTTAATAGATGGTCCTCAAACAGTTCAGAGATCTGCTGAGAATGGCATTTAAGATGTTTACATTTTCTACAATAAACTGTGACCATTCCTAACAGCAACCTTTGAGGTTTCTAAGAAGATGATGGGGGTCAGCATTTGTCTCTGCCTTCCCAGACCTGGGATAACAAGCAGGGGCCATGGTCTAGGCCTGGCACTCAGGTCCTCATGTTCAGGGGGTCAGTCACCTTACTGATGGAGGTACCTCCTTAGCCTCAACAAGACTCCCAACCACAATTTTCCGACTGAGCTGATTGCTTTAAAAACTAATTTTAGTGTCATAGTTATGGGCTATAGGAATTATGTGTGGATTTAACTTCTGTTTTAAGATACTAGTTATTATTTTGACAGACAAATGTAGTTAAGGGGCATCTTTCTAAACATTTCCACTGTTCACATTTGGCTCAAAAGGGCTTCAAGTCCCATGGGTACTCTATCATTTCCGGCATGTATGTTACTTGCCAATTAGCATATGTCTGTCCAGACAGCAAAGGAAAGAAATACAGCATAGTTAGCAGTGCCTTCAAAGAGTTTATTGAGTAAAGGGGGGTGGGGGTGGGATAAATGCTATACCAAAACCAAACTAAACCAAACCAAAACCAACCAACCAACCAACCAACCAACCAACCAACAAAAAAACCCAACAAAACAAAACCAGCATGCAAAGGAAGGGTTATTGCATGATATTTCCACTAGAGGGCGCGATTGCCTAGCTTCTGATCTTGGCTGCTTCTTCCCATCTCAGAATCCACAGTTCATTTATTTTATTTTCTCTCAGTAACTTTCTATTCGTTTCAGTGGCTCCCATTTCTATTGCTCATGTCCAGAAAAAGATCTTTCTTTAATAAGGGTCATGGAGTATTTTCTCTTTGACAAAGGGGAAAAGATTTTAAAAGGGCCTTAGCACTCTGAGAAACTCTGAATTACAGCCTAAAAGAGACCAAGAGAATTATGTATCACAAAATGGAAGTACTAGGGGCTGGAGAGATGGCTCAGTGGTTAAGAGCACTTAGTGTTCTTCCTAGAGGACCCGGGTTCAATTCCCAGCACCCACATGGCAGCTCACAACTGTCTGTAACTCCAACTGATGCCCCACACAGACACACATCAGACAAAACTCCAATGCATATAAAATAAAAATAAATTATTGTTTAAAAATGGAAGTACTAATAGAAAGATAGAATACAAACTATAAAATGGGATGAAACAAAATTTTGAGTGTTTGAAATGCAAATATCCTTGAGAACCCCTAATATCAAGATGGAGGCAGCAAAATGTGAGGGGAATATTCACATGATATTATAAGGTTGAGTTTTGTAAATCACACACATTCTTTGAAGATTAGAGTTTTACAAAGCCACTGTTCTAAATCTAGATCAAACAGGCTTGTGGAGAGCCTGTCTGTTATGCACAGTGTGTAAAAGGGCATCTCACTTACTAGCTATCAACACAGATAGACAGACAGACAGACAGACAGACAGACAGACAGACACACACACACACACACACACACACACACACAGATGCAGAGTCTCTGGCTGCTGCTTTTGCTTTAGGATTTTTTCCCCCAGA
Organism: Acomys russatus; assembly: GCF_903995435.1. NCBI lineage: Eukaryota > Metazoa > Chordata > Mammalia > Rodentia > Muridae > Acomys > Acomys russatus. The sequence continues at coordinate 13,013,297 of NC_067163.1, read as the reverse complement.
GGGTACTCTGTGGGCTGCTCCCTCTTCGGTTCTCCTCCAGGCAGGGGCCCATGATACTGCTCCTGGAAGCCAACATTCTGGAAGCTACTTTCACTCACAGGCAAATGCTTAAATGCCCCGTCTGTGAGAAGTTGCTCCCTGTGGCCATAGCATCTTCCCCGATGAGCTTCCAAAAGCCTTCAGATAACATTTCGCCCTTACCAGGCATGAGGGCACCTACTACAGGGGACAAGATGCATCACGTTTGTCATCTATGTGAAAAGAGCCTCCAGTCAAAGCTCTCACCCTCAGATCCTGTGACAACTGTCAGGCGTCATCACACATGTGCGGGGTACGTAAGTCCCTGTGGGGCGTGAGCTACAAAAGCAGCGTGTGGGGACTGTACAATTCTCCAGTGATGGACAATCACTGGGCCTGGTGGACACCAGAGTCTAGCCCTTCCCTCCTGGAGACCAATCAGGGTGGAGGTTGTGCCAGGTAGTTAGCCACAGATAAGTTTCTCATCGTTACAGGCCAGAATTGTACTTAAAAGCAAATGCATATTAGCAGGAAAATTCATATTTTTAAAAAGCAGATTAAATTATTAAGGTGCTATGACTTGATGATGTCTAAAAATAATTAAGACATTTTCCAATATAAACTGACAACAAGGGAGACTTCTTTCCCCAGGTCTCAAGCAATCTCATAAATATAATAGATCTTTATTTATGAGCACCTGCTGCCTGTAATAGCCGCTCATGAGCAGTCATCAGAGACAGCCAGCACAGATAAACCTGCGTGGGATGCAGGGGAAAGAACAAGGAACTAAAATTAAGGTAGAAAGATGTCTTTCTGGCACGGACTCCTGACTCTGTGGCATTGAGCTTCACCAGGGCAGTAGCTAGTCATTAAATTCTTCTCTGCAAAAAGAAAACATTAAGAATCATCGATAAGATTCCTTCTCATACTGATAGTGAATAACTTCAGTGTCTGCAGACAGCACGCCCCGCCCCAGTTCCTAAAATCCTATAAACAATTTTGTTTATGGAATCCATTTCTGAAAGATCATATTCATTCCACTAAAAGAAAATCACTTTCAAGTTGATTTACATTATATTTAGAGTGTATTTACTAGAGGCTACGCATAGAGTAAGCTAACTTCCAGTGTTATAGTTATAAATTCATGCCAGGGCATCATTTATCTTAAATGCATATATGTGTATTGCAAAGACACAGCTCAGACATATGTGCATGCTTTGTGTATGTGTGCATGCGTGCACGCACATGCATGTCATACCCAATCAACAGATACATGATTGATTATACAGCCATTCCAAAATTAAGATACACAATAATTCTGTCACCTACAAGAATTCTCTAAGCCCCTTGGAAGTCAGACACTTTAAAATGTTTTCAGGTCTAGATAGGTATTTTAAGTTGATAATGATGAGATATGATAGATAGTGATTTATATTCTGAATTTTAGACTCACCAAGAAAGGAAAGATGTTTTCTTCAAGGCTGCCAAATACAAATAGCCAAAACACTATGAATGTAATATATATATATATATATATATATATATATATATATATATATATATAAAATTCTTGATTGTTTTGTGGTTCTTCTTGCTATAGGTAGTTTATTGTATATATGGGTAATAATATAAATGTATATGTAAAAACATTTAATAAAAAAAGATATAGCTATGGAAAAAAGACATAAGACACAAAAGCCAGAACCCTAAATTATGAGTGTAGTAAGTCATAAACTGAACACGGGCTCCTCTGTAGGCTGTCTGCACAGGCTCTGATTTAATTTCTCACCCTAAGTGGCCAGTGTGAGACATGGTCACTGTACAGCCTCCCTGAATTTCCATATGATCTCTGTTATATATGGAACTCAATGTTCTAGGCTATGCAGTGTATGGAAGGCAGCCAAAATAATTTCTTGCAACATATGGCAGGGCTATTTTGGAAGTGACCAGCCAATTTACTGTGAGGGTCAAGTTTCTTTTACTTACATGTGTTAGAAATCTGGGGGAAAGACCCATTGTCAAAGATCTGCTTAAAGCTAGGGCGAGACCCAGACGAGGTGCCTCACCTGAGTCATGGGCCAACTCTTCATCTTACCTGCTTTTGTATGTTTTCTCACTCTTCTCAACCAATGAAACAATCCAAGGACTCTGCCAGAAAGACAGTGTATAGAACGTACAGGACATCGTGTTGGCGCCACAGAAGGCCAGACCCAAGGAAATCATTTCCTAGAGACTGAATGGAGCTGACTTCAGAAAGTTCCAAACTGGACAGGAGGCCGATGAGAGACAGTGCAGGGAAGTTCTTTCTGAGATGAAGCCTTGTATCTGGTGCTGAGAATTCAGTGTTTCTTTCTTTTTCTGCAGCACAGTGGTGTTAAGTCGGCTCGGCAGCCCCCTATCTTTTCTTCGAAGGTAAGGCAGTCAATTTCACATCGGCCTTGCAGCTTTGTACAGAGGTGTCTTCTGTAAACTGCGCCCCTGGCTAGGGGAAAAGAACCGCCTTAGTTATCTAGTAATCTTTTAATAATCTCTCATTACTAAAATCAGAGAGACAGACAGACACATAGACAGAGTGAGAGAGAGAAACAGAGAGAGAGAGAGACAGAGACAGAGACAGAGACAGAGACAGAGAGAGAGAGACAGAGAGAGAGAGAGAGAGACAGACAGACAGACAGACAGACAGACAGACAGACAGAGACAGGAGACAGAGGCTCAGACTCCTGTTAAATCATGTGCAATCAGTGCCCTTAGCAATCATTTGGGAAAGACACAGGTCATGTAATTTCTCTGTTCAAATCAGCTAGCTCACATGGAAAGAGAATGTCTCGTCCTAGTAAGCAATCCACTTCCCAATTCTAAGAAACAAACCTTTCCTACAAGATGTTTTTCTCTGTATTTCTAATAGTGTCTGATAGAGATAGAAATTTAAAGACAGTGCAATTAATATTATAGGCAGATCAGCAGTAAACCCACTATCATATGATCTTAAAGTTTGAGATATAAAATTAAACAACAACCTCTCATTAGTGACACTTGCAGAAAAGAAATGTAAGCACCGAGTTCAAACACTTTATGAGGATCAGAACTAAGAATCTGCCTCCGCTAGTTGAATCTCATGTTTGTTGCCTCCTATTAATTGCTGAATTCACTTGCACCTCTGAGATTCTGTGTGATTGATTGCCTTGGCGATGGGGCGGGGGGGGGTGTCACAGTTTTCACCCCTGCTTACTGGAATTCAAATAGGAGTAGGCTGAGTTCTGGGCCAGGTAAGTTGCTGAGCTTCTATGTGTTGATCTGGATACAGTGAAGTCCTGAGGTAGGAGGAGATGGGGAAGCAGGACTGAATCACTTTTCTATTCTGTATCCATTCTCTGACCTCTTGGCAAAGAGGGAAGACAAGCTAACTAGAGACTTGGTTTGTAAGGAAGAGCTCAGCACAGATCCTGAGTCCTGGTTTGTAAGGGGGAGCTCAGCCCAGACCCTGAAATCTGGTTTGTAAGGGGGAGCTCAGCACAGACCCTGAGACCTGGCTTGTAAGGGGGAAATTTTAGGAAAACAGTTTTGTGTTAAAGTTCCATGTATGTATTCTTTTGTTTGTTTGTTTTTTGAGACAGAGTTTCTCTGTGTAGTTTTGACTGTTCTGGACCCACTTTGTAGGCCAGGCTGGCCTCGAACTCACAGAGATCTGCCTTCTTCTGCCTCCCTGAGTGCTGGGATTAAAGGCGTGCACCACCACACCTGGCCCATTATAAGTTTTTGAATGACTTTACTCTTTCAGTGATTCAGTTTTTTTTTTTATTAACAGAAATAATAGATCAATATATCTCCAGAAAATTAAGGACAAAGGTTCTGTTTAATTAAACTCCCCTGTTCATTTTGTGTAACTGAATGAATACAGCTGGGGACAATGTCTTGGGAGTGGTAAGGACATTCGTCAGGATCTCTTGTCTTGATAGAGCGTCTGGGGTTGACACACATATCCAGGAAGGCAAGATACGCAGGAGTTATGAAGGAGGGACGGGGAACCTCAGAGTACACAGAGCAGGTTTTAAGGGCATTTTTAGGAGGCTAGCCAGGTTGGTGTAAGTTGTATGCTGCTGTAAAGCACCCTGAGTCTCAAGTGCAGACAAATTAGGATGGTAGCAATTTCAAGGAGATCATTTTCCATTATATACTTGATCTGAAAGAAACTGGAATAATCTCAGGGTAAGATATTTGAACCAGCTGGGCATGGTGGCACACGCCTTTAATGCCAGCACTCCAGAGGCAGAGGCAAGCCCAGGAAAACCAAGACTACACAGGCTACAAGACTTCATGACTACACAGAGAAACCCTGTCTCGAAAAACAAAACAAAACAAACAAACAAAAAAGATATTTGAACCAACTACCGAGACATGGAAAATGTTGATGCTTTCCCCATTTTAAAGCTGTCACTTTGTCATATGTTGAGATGTGTTAAAGATTTGAACAGTACACCAACAGCCCAGGCCTTAATGTCAACAATTAATAAATGGGACCTCATGAGGCTGAGAAGCTTCTGTAAGGCAGGAGACACTGTCAACAGAACAAAGAGACAGCCTACAGACTGGGAAAAGATCTTCACCAACCCTTCATCTGACAAAGGTCTAATATCCAAAATATATAAAGAACTCAAGAAATTAAACACCACAAAACCAAACAACCCAATTGCAAAATGGGGCTCAGAACTTAACAGAGAATTCTCAATAGAGGAATGTCAAATGACTGAGAAACACTTAAAGAAATGCTTGTCCTCGTTAGTCATCAGAGAAATGCAAATCAAAACGACACTGAGATTCCATCTTACACCTATCAGAATGGCTAAGATCAAAAATTCAAGTGACAACACATATTGGCGAGGATGTGGAGAGAGAGGAACACTCCTTCATTGCTGATGGGAATGCAAACTAGTACAACCACTTTGGAAAGCTATCTGGTGCTTTCTCAGAAAAATGGGAATAGGGCTTCCTCAAGACCCAGCTATCCCACTCCTTGGAATATACCCAGAAAATGCCCTACCACACAACAGGGATATATGCTCAACCATGTTCATAGAGGCTTTATACATAATAGCCAGAACATGGAAACAGACTAGGTGTCCCTCAGTAGAAGAATGGACTAAGAAACTGTGGTACATTTACACTATGGAATACTACTCAGCTATTAAAAACAAGGAATTCCTGAAAATTGTGGACAAATGGATTGATCTAGAAATTATTATAATGAGTGAGTTCACCCAGAAGCAAAAAGAGACAAACGGTATATACTCACTTACATCAAGACACTAGTCCAAGGGATACGTCTCATGAAAAACGTTACCTACCAGGAAAGTGGGACATCCTATTGAGACTTTAGGTGAGAGTAGCATGGAAGAATGGGGAAATAGTAGGACCCACAGGTCCTGGAAACCTACAAGAAGAACTTTATGACAGGCAGATCAGGATCCTGGGGTCCTCCTCAAACTAAGGCACCAGCCAAGGAGAATATAGGCAGTAAAAACTTTGAACCCCTACCAAGACCTAGCCGACGAACAGGATATTCTCCACCGTTGAGTGGAGAGTGAGACCTGACTCTCATACGAACTCTGGTTCCCCTTTTCTGACCACGTCCCCTGGATGGGGAGGTCTGGCGGCACTCAGAGGAAGGATAGCAAGTTACCAAGAAGAGACTCGATACTCTAAGAGCATATATAGGGGAGGAGGTCTCCCTCAATCACAGACATGGGGAGGGAGGAATAGGAGGAAACAAAGGAAGGGCTAACAATCGAGATGCAATATGAATAAATTAATAAAAAATAAAATAAACAAAGGAAGAAGAAGAAGAAGAAGAAGAAGAAGAAGAAGAAGAAGAAGAAGAAGAAGAAGAAGAAGAAGAAGAAAAAAGATCTGAAAAACAGGGAAGGGACCTGAAAGAATGAAGAGGTCCAAATCCCCGTGCGGACTGACTAGAGGGGTGGACCAGGTGCCCTAGCGGTCTCTGAGCTAAGTCAGCCTAATTGAATCCATCTGTTTCTCGCCTCAGAGAAATGTTTCCAGCATCGGTTTGGCCTGAGACTGTTAAAGACCGCAGAGGTGAACGATCCAAAGACAGGTCCAGGTCAACTTGCCAGCACCACCTCTCCGGTGACTTTCCTCTTACCTGGGTAGAGTTGGACGAGGAGGAGGAGGAGGAGGCCAACAAGTACGGAGAAGATTCGCATGTCTCCAGGTGTCGGTGGAGAGGAGATGAGGGAGGCGCCGGAACGGAGCCCGGCTCCTTTCTCTCAGAGAGGAGAAGACCCACGCTACTGCTCAGAAACAGCCTGAAGAGAGAACTGTTTTCCACGCTCCACTGAGTAACGTGTGGGCCAGGCGATGGGCTTTTTGTCTAAGTCTTTTATTACAAGCAAGGCAGAGAAAGAACCCTGCCTTCGTGCCTGGAATATTCCATTTCCTTTCTTCTTAGGCTTCCCCCATTTTCCCTCACCTCCATCTCAAGTAGCCCCGTTTTCACAAAATCTGCAGCCGTCCACCCTTTTCTTCCTGTAGTAAAGTTTTATGTATAGCATACCCTTTTACAAGGTTTATCCACCAGTTGTTAATTAATTGATTGAAAACTGGCAAAGTGGCCTTTGGTATAGAATAAATTAGCTATCCCAATAGATATTAAACGTCATAGGAGAAACCAGCTCACTTTTGATTTCGTTTCTTCCATTAGGATCTTGCATTAGTGTTGTTTAATTTTCTAGTGGGAAGCTGTGCTTAGAGCAATTCATGACTAAACAAACAATTAGATGCAAATTGTGTTAAATCTTTCAAGCTTATGGTATACTCCTTAATACTCTTTCCATAACCATTTGTGGTGCAAAAGCCATGTGTGTTTGTGTTACACAGATACGTGTGACCAAGAAGCCTTAATTTTGTCCTAAAAGCAAAGGAGACCGGGTAAGTTGTGGGTTTTTTTGTTTTTGTTTGTTTGTTTGGCTTTTTCGAGACAGGGTTTCTCTGTGTAGCCTTGGCTGTCCTTGACTTGCTTTGTGGACCAGGCTGGCTTCAAACTCCCAGCGATCGGCCTGCCTCTGCCTCTGGATTGCTGACATTAAAGGCGTGCGCCACCACGCCTGGATAGTGTAAGGTTTTTGTTCGGAAGAGTTGTCTGGAAGAATAAAAACCAAAGTCACCAACAGAGTGAGAACTGAGCAGATCAAGTCTCACACTAATAGTAAGTTCATCTGGGGTATACGCAGAGCTGCCAAAAGGGTGTGAAAGATGCAGCCGAGTCAGGCCTACTTTGGAGAAAAGGCACCATCTAGGTAGGGATGTAAACTAGGGTGGATTGCCAGCTTTCCTTAATGTGTGAGGTATAACGGAACATTTAATATGTAGAGTTTAAGCCGAGCAGTGGTGGCACAGGTTTTTAATCCCAGCACTTGGGAGGCAGAGGCAGGAGGGTGATGTGAGTTCGAGGCCAGCCTGGTCTACAAAGTGAGTGCAGGACAGCCAAGGCTACACAGAGAAACCCTGTCTTGAAAAACAAAAAACAAAAAACAAAAAACCAAACCAAACCAAACCAAAACCAAATAACAAACAACAACGCCCCCCCCCCCCCACCAAATCTGTCCTGGTAATCAGGAAGTAGAGGCTGAGAGTTTCAGGCCAGCGTGGGCTACATAGTGGGTACCAGCCCAACAGGGCCCCAGACTGACTTGGTCTCAACCAAAGCAAAGTAAAACCAGCAAATATGTGAACATTAGAATAAGCGAATTAGGTTGCTGGGGCCACTGTCCTTATAAGGAGTTAACATGGTTCTCACGGGGACTCTGGATCTCTGCAGAGATGCAGAGATGCAGAGATGTTGCTACAATAGGAATGTCCCCTCCATGTTCTCTGGCTTTTTGTTTGTATTTTGCTCTCGCCTTTGTTCTTCTTCCAGGGTGCCATCGACAAGGCTTAACATGGGAGACCCTCTCTGAAGCTGAACACAGATGTCACCTGATCATGGGATGTTAGCCTGTGAGTGGGACAAACTTTTCTTTATAAAGTACTTAGACTTAGTACTATCATCTTTATAAAGTACTTAGACTTAGTACTACCATCTTTATAAAGTACTTAGACTTAGTACCATCTTTATAAAGTACTTAGACTTAGTACTATCTTTATAAAGTACTTAGACTTAGTACTATCTTTATAAAGTACTTAGACTTAGTACTATCTTTATAAAGTACTTAGACTTAGTACTATCACACACAGTTGTGTGATAGCAAAGAAAGGATAGATGAATGCTAGGACTCTCTCCTCACCATTCACCTGCTCTTCACCTCAGGTGCTGACCCTGCTCAACACTTTATGAGAGACAAAGCCAGCAAAGGAGGTACTTACAGCTCACATCACACACCCCCCCTCAGACCCAGAAGCCCAGAGGCTCCTCTTGATCCCAAGTGTTACTTTTCCCCCCATTTCCTGAAAAAGACTGGTGTCATTAAAGTGACAGTAAGTACTTTCCATTGAAAAGCAGGAGAGGTGCCTTGAGGGTGAGGTTCCATCCCACTGAAGGGCCCAGGGTGGAAAAGTACAAACACACGTGAAAGCCTTTCTGAGAGAGGGTTGCTTAGGGCAACTTTCCCCAGGTTCAGTTGGGAAAGCGCTACAGGCCAAGAGGGCCTAGTGACCTCTGAGTTGGTAGTAGAACTTGGTGTCCTAGTTTTGTTGGTTTGCAGAATGCAAGACTGGTGGGGATGCAGAGGCTGTCAGAAGGTTCCGGAGAAAAGCCTGGGAGACACAGGACTTATAGCAGGGTCAAATCCTCTGCAAAGAGTCCTGGACCAGGCCTTGCACAAAGCTCTGGGAGTGAAGTCTATGGTTCAGCTGAGACCCTAGGGCATTAGGGATACTAAGACTGCTGGATCTCTGCCAAGGAAAGCCACACTCCCCAAATGGGCCAGTCTAAAAGAAGCCATATTGCTGCTGCAGGAGGCAGGGCTACCCAGACCCCCTGGAGTTCACACGATGTCACTCCATGCTCTAGACGGCAGGCACTGAGCAGAAAGCTTTAGTGTTTGCACAGCTGGACTTGGGTCGAGTGTTGGACCGTCCTTCCTTGCGAGCCTCGTGATTCTTTTTGAATGGAGATGTTTTCTCCGTGACATTGTGTACTGGGTGCATGTCATTTGTTTTATATATATGTTCACTGCTGAGAGTTTTTATTGAGTCTTGGGAAAGACTGGACCTTAGAGGTTTGATTGTGTTAGTTTTCCTTCAATTATTTTAGGATTCTGCTTCAAGGTGCAGTATTGTGTCTCCTCTCTTGGATTGATTCTTCAGTCATTAAACATCTTTGTCTCTAGTCACAGTGTTTTTGTCTAAGTCTGTTTTACATGCTATTGGTCTAGAATTTCTTTCCAAAATGTTTCTTTGAATATAAAGTTGTTGTTGTTATTATAATATTATAATAATAATATTATTATTATTATTATTATTACTATTATTATTATTATTGAGACAGGGTCTCTCTGTGTAGCCTTGGCTGTCCTGGAATTGCTTTGTAGATCAGGCTGGCCTCGAGCTCACAGAGATCCACCTGCTTCTGCTTCCCCGAGTTCTGGGATTACACATGTACTGGCTGAATGTGAAGTTTTAAAAATATACAACTTAAACTTTAATATTTAAAAATATATTCTCTAATTACTCTCTAATTGGGGGGGGGTTAATTGATTTTCTCTTAATGTAATACCCAGTGAAGTTGAACCAGTTACAGTGTTTCACCTGCAGATATCCTATGCGAAGGGACATCTTAATTAATCTCCAACCCTTCCCTTTTGCAGGCGAGAGGAACAATGTAAACTCAGCACCACAGGCATGAACAGGGCAAATGGGAGTTGCTTTTTTTTTTTTAAAAAAAGATAATATCATACTTGTTATAACCAGTGCCTAATAATGCATTACCTCATCAAGAGCACAGTGAAGGAATTCTTCTTGTAGTCTGTAGAAGTACAGTACGGTCAATAGAGCGGAGGATGGCACATTAGTTGTCTATTAATCCCATGAGAATTAGCATGTTGGAGAGATACACACTCTGCCCTTTGTCTCCCAGCTCCAGATTCCTACAGGCAGCAACCTTTCTGGATTTCAGTTTCCTCAAAGCGGAATGATAAAGTCGATCTCTCAGGGGATCCTGAGGCATATGAGAAAATTCTGGAGAGGACTTATAAATGACAAGTGTTCTGGAAGTGTTCGGTCGTGTCTGATTGAGTAGAAGGCATTTATTGCTCTTTTGATTTTTGTCACCGTAAGATTGAATGAAGCACAGAAACACCAGTGGGGTGAGGCTGGGCCCGAGCTACACTGATTGTGGCCCAGTTAAGCCAAGGAATCTCTCTCCTTGGACATCGATTCAGTATGGCTTCTAAGGCCCAAGGAGCGTCGGTCGTCACCGTCACCGTATTCGGATCCTCTCCCGACAGCAGAAGAAGTTGAGCTTGCACATCCCGGAGGCCTTCTCACTGTCTGTGCACACCCTCCTGCATTTCCCCCGACCGAGCCTGCATGGCTCACACACAGCAAACTCCCCTGCGCCAGGAAAGAGCTGCTGAGATGTTTGCTGGGGCTTCGTGGGGGATGGGGAGACCATGTAAGACTGGCTACATAGGCAGGGTTTGCAGCTACGGTTGCAAAGAGTATTTTCTACGATGAGCCCAGAGGCTGGGGGATAGCTCAGTTGGTAAAATGTTTATTGGGTGAGCATGAGGGCTCCAGTGCCTGGATAAAAAGGCAGGCACAGTGGCAGACACTTAAACCCTGGAGCTGGGGAGGCAGAGACAGTTTGGTATCTGAGGTTCAGTGGTCAGCCTAGCTGAATTTGTGATGCAAAACAAACAAACAAACAAACAAACAAACAAACCAAGTTTCCTGAGGAATGACATTTAAGTTTGACCCCTGCCCTCTACAAATACACACACACACACACACACACACATACACACACTGTGTAAGAAAAGTCCTATCCCATAGCTTATGCTTACCACAGTGTGGAACTGGGAAGAGTTAAAAACAATGGGTAGCCATCATCCATGTTCCATGTTTTTTTACTGTCTTTCATGGGCCCAGGGGAAGTGACAGAGGGACATTTATCTTTCAGAACTATTAAAAATGCGTGCCCGATACTACTGAAAATTTACTGGATGAAAATGAGAGAGACAGCCTTGGGTTTCAAGTCCTCGAAGCTGGAATGAACAATTTGAGTCTCAATTCTTGTGGGGGCCTGAGACCAGCTCCATACTCTCAATACACTGCTTAACTTACCTTGCCACATTCAGCTGAGGGGTGGACCGGAAACACCTGCGCACGGTTTTAACTTGTTTAGTGGTGCAGCAAAATAACTAAGTGAAATGTTTGTGCTTCGTGGTATTTACTTGTAAGGCTGCCTTAGGAATGAAGTGGCGTGATTCATGTGTGTGTGTGTGTGCGTGTGTGCGTGTGTGTGTGTGTGTGTGTGTGTGCGTGTGTGTGTGTGTGTGTGTGTGTGTGTGTGTGTGTGTGTGTGTGTGTGTTAAGCGCTGAGGAAGTTAGTACTCCAGGAGCACCACATTTCTCACTCTGGAATATTGTCTGAGTCTATTCAATTAGTTATTAATTATTATCATTACTATCATATGAGGGGGGAAGGTGTGTTGTGTGATACACATGCACATGTGTGTATACACACAAAAGGCACTGGGTATCCTTTTCTGTCATTTCCAGCCTTGAATCTGGGTCTCTTTTTGAACCCTAGCTCTTTTTTTTTTTTCAAACAGGGTTTCTCTGTGTAGCCTTGGCTGTCCTGGACTCACTTTGCAGACCAGGCTGGCCTCGAACTCACAGAGATCCACCTGCCTCTGCCTCCTGAGTGCTGGGATTACAGGCCTGCACCACCATGCCTGGCTGCAGCTCGTTCCCCCCTCCCCCGCCGCCAAGCTGGGCTGGTAGATTAAAAAAAAAAAAAAAAGTCCCAGTTAGCTCTGCCTCCACAGTGCTGGGGTTACAGGCTCAAGCAAGAGTGTGTGGATGCTGGAGTCCAAACTTTGGGTCCTTACGGTTGCATGGCACACACTTCTAACCATTTCTCTAGCCCTCCAAGAATAGTAATGGTGTTTACATTGTGCTGCCGTCTTCCCATGTAAGAGAACCTCCTGTGCACACCCAACACTTGTGGCTACCCATTATGACCGGCTCTTGTACAATGAAGGTGACTTCTCACTAGACTTTCTTCAGCATTCTGCTTGCCCCTCCTTACCCAGCAGCATACACTGGTGCAGACCTCATTCAATTTGCCACGATCTCTGGCTAGTGCTAATGGGTGGGGACGAGGTTGAACCTAAGTACCACAAATGAACCAGAAAGTCACAAGAAAAAAACACAAATATGACCGTGGTCACAAGAGTGACAGCAGATAGAGGCAGTGGACCAGAACTCAGTCCTTTCACAACTGCCTTCCCTCCTTGGCTCTATCAGTCAAAGAAAGCTAACTGGGCCTGAGTCTCTAAGAGAAAAGGAGGAAGTTCCGGTAAAGGGTATAATTTACCTCCTGGAAACGACTGGGAATACTCAAGTCCTGCCCAGGACCCTAAATTTAAAACAAACAAAAAACATTTTAGGAAAGAATATTAAAGCAATAAATGACACATTTCTAAATGATTTCTCCCACATGTGACATGTCTTTTGAGGGACTACGGGTGTTATGGCTGCCACCTTTATTTGAGCTCTCAAGACCAGTACTCCTGGCAGCCAGGAAGAGCAACGTACAAAACAATAAAACAAATATTAAAGCTCTGTTCAGCTGGCTCTTAGGAAACATTAGTGCAGGTCCAAAAGATCTTTGGTGGAGAGATGATGAACTCTCAGTTTCGGGGTGGTACATGGAAGAGTCATTGGGTTTCATGATCTGCCCCCATCACCCCATCAAAATCTCATCAATATTGCTTTACCTGGCAGCAGTTGAGCTACAATGAAGAACAAAGCAAAACCAAAATAGAACATCTCTCTGCTCAGGGCCATGTTTGAGCGGAGATTCTTCAGGAGACGGGACCAGAGTTTCTTTGAAGGAAAGCATTTATATTTGAAAGTAATGGGTTATGTTCTTGGTCACTGAAGTGAATCAGTAAAGAAGGCATAATTACATGCTCCATTTGCCAGGATCAAGAGCTGTGTAGTGGGTGATAACCTTGGAACCTCTAAAGCCCCTACTTCTCCACAGCCCATAGAAGAGTGGAACCCAGCACCACGCACACTTCCAGGAATCTGTGGAAGAGGATCTCAATATGTCTCCATCTTCCCAAGGATCAAGGCACACACATTGCCTTTGCAGTGTGTCCTGGGGATCCGGTATGATTTCAATCCAGGGGCTCTCTGAATGTTCATAGTGTTTACAGAGCTCTGGTGGGGACCGGAAAGCAATCCCTAGATGCACATGCTTACCCTCTTCATCCCCATTGTAATATTTATAAATATGTCAGGAGAACATGAGGAGTGATGCCCCTTTGCTAAGTTAGCTTTTACTCACAGACTAATGCTGTAATCACAGCCACCTTTCACAATTAAAAGTGTGGGTATCATGCCACTCATATCACCCCCAAACTAGGTCCTAAGTACTGCCACATTGTTGTGTATAGTTACATGACATTTTGGTCTTCAATCTTGGATGCAAAGGTAGGCCTGGGCTCACAGGTTTGTAACCCAACTACTCCAGACACTGAGGCAGGAGCATCACAAGCTAAAGTTCTGCTTGGCCTACACAGAGAACTCAGTGAGTTCAAGGCCAGCCTGTTGTAACCTCCATGAGACTTCATCTAAAATAAGTAAAAGTGGGGTTGGGGTGTGGCTCAGTAGTAAAGTGTTTGCCTGGTACACACAAAGCCTTACCTTCAATTCTCAGCAACTCCCCCCACCCCACACAAGAACAATGTACACTCTATAGTTAGACAGATGCCTATCAAGTAGACCACCTTGGATGGGTTGACAATGTTCAAGACCTCACTCAGCCTCTTTATCCTTAAAATTGGGTTATAACTATTGATATCAGCTTCATGGGGCTTTTGAGAGCATGGCACATGGCATAGACTTGCTTAGCAGAATGTCTGATTATTATTGTGATTATTATTATTATTATTATGTTTATCTTCCTATATAGCCTTGAACAATCACTCTGCTAAGTGAGCATAGTACCATGACTCCTAATGACATCTTCTATACTCACAGAGTAGAGCACCGCTCAGCCCTTACAGAGGACCCTTCTCACATCCTATGGTAATTGACACAGAGCTCCACAACTGGGCAGTGTGCACTCAAAGCTCAGGGATCTATGTGGAAGAGGAGATGGAGAGATGGTAAGAGCCGGGAGCAATAGGTACGTACCAGGGAACTGGTCCACTGCAAGGCTGATGCACACGTGAACTCACAGAGACTGTGGCAGTGTGTACACAGGGCCTGAGCATGTTTAAGTCAGACAAAGCTGCAACACAGGGAAGGGGAGGTAGATGCAAAGCTCACTCCTAGACGAGAGGCTATTTATTTATTTGGATTTTGGTAGCTTCTGGAAGAGGGGAAATTGGTTTTCATCACGGGGTGTTAATAACCACACTGCTGGACAGGCCTTATGCTCGGGGTAGTTGGCTAACACAAATCAAACAACAGGAAGTCAGGTGGGTAGTGGGGAAGATCTGAAAGGAGTTATCGGGGGGGGGGGGAAAGAATATGGTTAAAATATATTGTATGAAATTCTCAAAAATTAAATAAAGACATAAGCAAAATAATACAAAACAAAAAAACCTTCTGAGATTAAATAATATGATGTAACATGAGATGGGCTGCCTACTGTAAAGTCCAGAACTAAAACAAAACAAAACAAAACAAAACAAAACAAAAAAACCAGAGTGCATGCTTAGGTCATGTTCTTTTCCCAGCATGGACAAGTTCCTTTTGCCAGATTGAATTCTAAAGATTGAATCCTAAAGATTGAATCTGGAGTTCAGAGTCCACTTGACCACAGTGCACCTGTTCTTAACTGAAACACTGAGTGTTGTATACTCACACCCCCACTACACCCGTGACCTGAAACAATTAAGGAACAGCCAAGATGAGCAATACAAATGTCTGCACCCCAGATTCTCCCACCACAAAACCTGCACTCAGCCATCCATCCCTGCCCACCTTTGTTCTACTCTCATGCCTATTTTCCTTCTTGGGAACTTTCCAGAACCAGAAAAACAGCCGTGACCTGTAGGTTGAGTGACACCCACTGAGGCAGGTGGGCTTTTTGTAGCAGGGCGTGGGTTTGTTCGTTCCGATAAGCTTCGTTGATCAAGGCTCTGTTCAGTCTGGAGAGATATATAAAAGTGGGTGTTGGCGCCGTTTCCCATGGACTTTGTGCTGACCCCTCACAGCCCTCTAGGCCATGAAGACGTTCTTATTTCTCTTTGCTGTTCTCTTCTTTCTGGATGCAGGTAAAGAAAATGAGCATCTTTATGTGGAGGGTGCTGTGTGGCGATGGCTCAGACACAAGGTCTATCCTGCAGATGCCCAGATGTGATCGACCCTAGGATGGAAGGGTATCTTTGCTCTGTTGGCCTTGAAGGAGAACAGTTGTTATGGAAGGGAACTTCCCCACCACCTATTATTCATCAATGAATCACGTATCAGTATATTGCATTTCCAATTAGTAGAAAGGTTTCACGGGTTTGAATAAGTTAAAAGGAATCAAGAAAGTTGTATTTTGATGCCTGGCTTTGTGCTTATTAACAAAAATAATGGCCAAAAGTTAAAGAGGGGAATAAAAATGAAACAAATCCACAGATTATTTAAAAAATGTTTTAAGTATAGAATAAAATAGGCAATGGGGACACAGAAAAAGAAAGATGCAGAAGAAGAGAGTTAGGGGGCAAATATTCATGTCCATTATGGCGTCAGATGAAAGGTCACACTGGAGACTCATTTGTTAATTGCATGTCTAAACTGGGGTGCTGAGTTGTAGACGTCTGGTAACAAAACGCATCCAGTTCTCCAAAGCTAGTGTCTTTAAGGAGAATTCCATTCTTCCTTTTGGCCTGAAATATTTACCATATGTATATTGTACGTGGATGGAGGCTGGGACTCAGCTGGGCGGGGCTTCTTTCCAGGCCATGCAGGTAAGGTGGTGTTGGTACACAGTAGCAGCTGTGAGGGACATCCTTCCCACTTCAGAGTTCTCTGCACTTCCTCACAACTTTTGGCAACTTTGAAAAGATGTGGCTGTATCCACTCCAAAATTAAAGTGCAAGAGTAGACTCCTGCCAATTCCGGGGAGCTGGAGAAAGGGACTCTTGGGAGTCACAGGGAATCCATGTGACAAATCTACACGAGTAGGTCCTGTATCGGGATATGGAGATCTAGACCTTCAGTGAGTGAATGGTGTGCCGTGCATCCTGCCGGCACTGATGTGAACAGTGGCGGCTGAGGAGAGGTATTAAGACCACTCCTCCACTGCTGGGAGTGGTGGCTCAAGCCTGTAGGGCAAGTGGGTCTCTGTCAGTTTGAGGCTGGCCTGGTCCATAAAATGACTTCAGGACAGCCAAGGCTACACAGGGAACCCCTGTCTCAAAAAACCAACCCCCCTGAAAGACCACTCATATGTACTAGATGGTTAGCCAACACTGTGCAAGATTATGCAGTATAAAATTATCAGTTGTACCAAATGTACGAAATATGACTCCATTTAGACTCATTAGGAGGCTATAGGCAAAGCTTCTCTTTTGGTCCAGAGGCTCCTGGCTCATCACTGTCCATTGGATGTGCCACAAGGACTCTTGGTAGAGTAAGGTCTTGAACCTGTAGTCTGACATGGCCTTACTATGTTAGGAGAGGAGAGAAAGCATTGGACAGTGCAGAGAAAGTGGAGTTCAACGCACTTTGAAAAGGTGGGCCACTTATACTTGACCCTGCTAAGATGGCTTGTCTGTCCTTAGCATGCAGCCGCAGTCTGCTTTCATGAATGCTGTTGGCAAGGTGCTAATGCAAGAACTGCAATCTCATGCAAATCAACAAATAAAAGTCACAGGAAGCTGGTCTCAACTACTCCCATTTTCTCTAAAGTGTTTGGTTTGTACAGTGGAATTTTGGTGGAATGTGATAGAGAAATCAGATAATTATTTGTAAGGATCATTAGAAACCCATGGACTAAGGTGTTCTTTGGTTTCATCTGCCTGCACATCACTGTGAGCTGGATATACCATAGGCCAGGCCTCTTCACTTCCTGTGAACTCTGGGAAACGTTTGCCCTACAATGTACCCTTACATCTTTCAATACCAGTCGTGAGCCATTTCCCCAGTCTCAGATCTTGCTCTCAACTCTCACTGAGCAGCAATCTTTGAAAGCACATCGGGGAAGTTCCAGGCTGTGAAAGCGTTTATGAGTTGAGTTGATAATTTTTCTAGTAGATTTGTATTAAAGGATGTTAGCTTCTATCTTCCAAAGTCCTGACCAAAACCGTTCGGGTGCTAGCTAAGTCTTTCTGCTCTTTCACCTTGTGTGACAAAAAAGACAAAGTATGACATAGGAAATGCTTCCGCTAGAAGTTCGTCTATTGGAGGACAAAGCACTAAGACAAGGCCATAGAGAGACTGTTGCTGATGTTATACCGAGATAACAGGTAATGATTTGACACATTTGAACTAATTAAAGAACTAAGCTGGGCGGGGTTCTTCTTTTGTGTAGCCAAGAATGCATTTTTCGATGAGAAATGCAGCAAGCTTGATGGGAGATGCACAAAATATTGTCAGAAAAATGAAGAACTTATTGCTCTTTGTCAGAAGAGTCTGAAGTGCTGTGTGACAATCCAGCCTTGTGAGAAGAGCAAAGGCAACAACTCGGATGAGGACCTGGCGTACACAGAGAGCCAGGGATGACGTAACGTTGTCTTTCTGCTGCGGCACCTGCTGGAGGCAGATACTTCAGTGAAAATAAATGGCTGCTTTTCTTTAGCTTGTCATGCCTCTCTCTCCTTGCTTATTTTCCTATCGTTTTTGTGGTGCAGCAATTGTCCCAAAGTTGTATGACATTCCTCCTAAAACAAGGGGACTAGAGTCACTTACCCTTGGGCAACTGACTTCAACAAAAGGGAGGGAGAAAGGAAATAATTAAACGGAGAAATGAGCAGGTATCTAGATGGGTGTACCTGTGTTAATGATAGGTGCTGGGCAGGAAGTAGTGTGATAAACACCTGTTCAAAGTGTTTACTCACCTTGAACAGTGCCTTTAATCGGGGTTGATTCATTATTCCCGTGGATTGCCTCTAGCCTCTACCCTTCCTAGACTGCTTCCTGATATGAACACGCTTATGTTTGTAGGTTTTCTGGGGAACATATCCCCTCTCTACCCCCACACCCACCCCCATGCCAGAAAAGAAGACCTTTTGGGAAAAAAAAAAAAAAAAAGAAATGATGTGCAAGAGCGGGAGGGGTTAAGAGGGGATAATATATTACATTTATACATGTATAAATTTTTTTTTTGGTTTTTTGAGACAGGGTCTCTCTGTGTATTCCTGGCTGTCCTGGACTCACTTTGTAGACCAGGCTGGCCTCGAACTCATAGCGATCCGCTTGCCTCTGCCTATCGAGTGCTGGGATTAAAGGCGTGCGCCACCACGCCCTGCAAACATTTTTGTTGAAGATGTGGCACAAAGGTTGAGGAGCGTGTAGAAACAGACTTCACGGAGAAAAGTAAGAAACAGTCCCCGTCTCCAGTGCCGGTTCACAGGGGGTTTGGGTGGGGGGAGGCTGAAACCTCAGCCACAAGGCTTGGGCGTTTGTTTGCTGTGGGTCCACACACTGAGGGGGTTCTGAGGCAAATGACAGGCTAAGAAGCTCTGTGAGGTTAGCAGAGGTTCCAGGTGTAGAAAGTCAAGAAGCTTCTGCCTCTGCCATTGACCTACTCAGATTTCAGGCCATGCTCAGTCTTAGGCTGAGCCGTGGGAATGACTAGAGCCAGCTAAGCCTCTCCCCTCCCCAAGCTGGAAAATTCCCAGAAGAAGCTGTCTTCAAGTCCTTGTCATTTTAAAGACCACTCTCCCTCCTTCTCTCCTCCCTCAATCCCTCTTTCTCCCGCTCTTACTGCATTTTAGTATTGTTTTGAACTAATTTCATTGTAAAAACTTTATTTCTCTTCTTGCCTTTATCTGATTTTATTTATGAATATCTATTTGTCATCCGACACTTTTCCCTCCTGCTCCTTTCATATTGTTTTCTATGGTTATCAGGAGTAGAGCAGTTGCCTTCAGTGGCAACTTCTGTGTCTAGTTTGTTTGATGTTATTGCTGCTATGGTGGTTTGCCTTCACCTATCTGAGAACGTTTGCTAGCATGACCCTCAAATAACAGCCAGAGTGAATCCCCAACAATACAAAAATCACAAGTTAGAAACATGATGTGAAATTGGAAACAGGAGATAGCAGAAAGGGAACATGACTCCTGTCAAAGCTCCCAACTTTGAAGTAGGTGAATTCAAACACTCAGGTACTCAGGTGCTTGGAATGGCAAGGAATTTAGATATACTTAAAAAAAAAAAAATATATATATATATATATATATATATATATAAATTTATTTATATTACATCTCAATTGTTATCCCATCTCTAGTATCCTCCCATTCCTCCCTCCCTCTCATTTTCCCCTATGACTGTGACTGAGGGGGACCTCCTCCCCGTGTATACGCTCCATAGGGTATCAAGTCTCTTCTTGGTAGCCTGGTATCCTTTCTCTGAGTGCTGCCAGGCCTCCCCATGCAAGTGACATGGTCAAATACGGGGCACCAGAGTTCGTGTGAATGTCAGTCCCCACTCTCCACTCAACTGTGGAGAATGCCCTCACCATTGGCTAGATCTGGGTAGGGGTTTGATGTTTACTGCATGTATTGTCTTTGGCTGGTGCCATAGTTTGAGCAGGACCTCTGGGTCCAGATATGCCCATCATAATGCTCTACTTGCAGGTTTCTAGGACCCTCTGGATCCTTCTATTTTCCCATTCTCCCTTGCTTCTCTTGCCTAGAGTCCCAATAGGAAGTCTTCCCCTATGTCCCACTTTCTTGGTAAGTAAAGTCTTTCATGGGACATGCCCCTTGGGCTAGTGTCCAGATATAAGTAAGTATATACCATAGATCTACAGATCTACTTTTAAAATGATCAATAAACTCACTTCAGATTCAAATGAACAGAAAAACGAAGAAAAAAAGTCAATTCATAACCCTGGGGTTGGATATCAAAATCTTGGTTGAGAAACTCATCAGAGGCATAGAAATTCTGAAAAAGCAATGGAACAATAGAGAGAACAATGTAGAAAATCATAGAAATGAATCAAAGCTCAATGAATCAAATAAGAACATCAACACAAAATAGTAGCAATAGACCAGCCCAGGAGAATTAAAAGACAAAGAAGGAAGACAAAAATTGAAGAATTATTACATTTAGGTAACAATAACAATTCATGGCTGCAACATTCAAAACCCTTGGAAAATTATGCAGAGATTGTCCCATGAGTTTGTGAGAGAGAAGAGAGAATTAAATTACTGGCTAAAAGCACAGAAAACATAGTCAATAAAATTATAGAAGACAAATTTCCCAAATCTAGGGAAAGGAATGATATTTAAGCATATGAGTCTTTTAGAACTCAGAAAGTCATGGCCAGAAATGAACATAGCCATATCATATTATACTTAAAATTCCAGGAATATATATAGAACGGAAAGAATACTGGATGCTGTGGGAGAGGAGTGCCCAGGTTCTTACAAAGGCAGATAACAGAGTAAATAACATCAAGGACAGTAGGTGCTGGAAGAGCAGGAAATGACTTGGTTCAAACTCTGAGACAACACAACTGCCCACAAAGACTACAATATTCTTGAGTATTAAATTGTAAAAGTCAGAGGCGATATGAACACCTTTCATGATGAACATATATCAGAGCAGTTCATGGTCACCAAGCCAGCACTTAAAAGGAGACTGCACAGCAGTACTATAAACATGTCAACTCCCCAGTTAAAAGAGAGAGACTATTTTAATGGATTACAAAGAAATATACAACTGTTTACTATCTAAAAGGCAAATGTGACAGTGAAGATTTTAGGCAAAATTAGAAGGGATAAGAAAAGTCATTGTATATTAATAATGGGAACAATCTAGATATACAAGCTAGAAGATATAATGATTTTAAATATGTATACGTGGAACTTTAACTCACCCAATGAACAACTATGAGATTTAAAGGGCAGATAGGTCGAACACAATAACAGTGGGTGATTTCAATACAGTACTTTTGCCAATAGATGAACCATCCAGACAAGAAAATTAAAAATAGAAACAGTAAGGTTATATTGTGCCATGGGTCAAGTCATGTACAGACTGTCCCATCCAATGACTTCAGAACAGTCTTTTCAGAAGCCCACAGAATCCCTTTCCAAAACACATTATATTTACAACATACAGAAATTATTCACAAACACAAAAAAAATCAAAGTAATTTCTTGTGCCTTTATCAATTGAAACACAACTAAAAAGAAATAGCCCCCACCTGCCCAAAAAAACCTACAGAAATTGGAGAAATATATGGATATTGAGCAATTCTAAGCTTGTGTACACTTGATTTTCTTTTCCTTTTTTGTCATTTGTTGCACTAGCCATAACATTCATTTGTGGATATTTTGCACACACACACACACACACACACACACACACACACACACACCATTGGCTTTGTGTTGAACATATAATTTAAAACTACATCTTTTCTCCAGTCCCCCACAGTCTCTTCCACAATGGCAGGAGATAAAGACAATGCCACTGCCCACTAAACTGTGAGCGAGGAGACTGTTTCCCGGGCTCATCCCTGACCCCATAAAGCACATGCAAACCATGACATACACGATTTCAAGACTGTACACTGTGATGCTTCCTAATGGTTCCCACTTGTCTACTGTGAAAAGCACACCAAGCAGCATCCACTTGACACACATTTGCTGAACAAATAGCACTGTCACCTGGGAGGCTTCCAGTTGCCATATAACATAGGCACGCCATGGATGCAGGACTGGAACACGTCTGCTAATATGTGCTCTTCTTTCTCTGGGGTCTCCCTTTAGCAATTCTGAGGCCTTCTGGACCTCATCCCATCTCCTAAGCTACTAACAAACATGAACTTGTACCTCGGATGCTCTTCTCTTTCCCTCTTATTCTTTATATTACCTGAAAGGTACCTTAGAGATCAATTCTATTTCCTTTCTAGATCTTGGTCCTTCTAACCCCCAACCAGGTGATTTGGTGATATCTAGTTGTTTGCCCTGTTACTGCAGAATGGGGAGCCGTTATAAGCAGTTGCTTTGTAGGATACACAAGTGCTCCCTTCAGCTAAGATGTACGAGCAAAGTGCTGCCTGTCCGATCTGTGATCTAAGAGGAGGAGAACTTGTTCAAGGACGTCAGCTTCCAAGGCCAGACATTTGCATTTCTCTAATGTACTCCATTAATTTTTCTTAAGGTAAAGTTACCTGGAATGATGCCCAAGGGTAGATGCAGGCACCTAAGTGTGTGTGTCTTGCCTGTGGACAGGAATAGGGGTCAAATCCCAGTGCCCCCCGTTCCCTGGAAAGACAAAGACTATTTCAATGAAGGCACCACACCATGCCCACTTGGGACAACCCCCAAATACTGAGCTAATGTCACCGATTGCTATCCTTATCTCACATGCTTTCTGTTCCCAAACTGCACCGATGACTGCTGATGGCGTACATCACCCTCACGTGCTGGACCACTTTTCTTTGACGTGATGCATTTTTTACTTCTTTATTCTTGATTTGGAGGTTTCTAGGTGATGGTGGATGTTAACCCCACTTACCCGCACTGCTATCTTCTGCAAGACACGCCTCTGTCACGCTAATGTGGGGGCCATTGGATGCCAGTTTAAATGAAGCAGAATGCAAAGTTCCTTTCTTAGAATCACAAAATGTCAGAATTTAAAAGCCTTACAGGACATTACTTCAAAAGAACCAAACCTGCAGAGTGGCATGGCACCATTCCTGTGAAGGGACTAGACACATGTTCCGTGTCCCCCAAATCACTACTCTAAAAACTAACATACAGCAGAGGACATCACTAGAAGCCTGGTCTGTTCTGAAGGGAAATGGAGGAACAGTGGATCTGGGGGAGAGGGGAGGTGGGAGTCGGGGCATGAGCTAGGAGGAGAGGCTGCACTCAGGGTGTATTGTAGGAGAGGAGAATAAAAGATAAATTAAAAGTAGTAGCATACAAGTTTATATATATTTGCCAGCGCAGGGTGCTAACTTGCACCAGGTGTATAATGTATTGTGTGCCGGTTAGGGTGATCAGCACTTCTCTCTCTCTCATCATCAATCTTTTGAGAAGCTGAGAACCTCAGAGCATTTTTCTTCTAGCTCTTCATAAAACACAGAATTAAGTTTGGTAAACCTCAGTCATGCGACTGTACTGTCACCAGAGCATTCCATGCGTCTAGCTGGTGTGTGAGTTGCTGTTATCCCACCTTCCTTTGTCGCCTTTCTCCTTCCCAGCCTCCCTGAGCTGAGTCTCTCCTACTTCCAAGAAGTCCTACACTTTCTACATGAATTTCCCGTCTTTTCCTTTAACCTTCCCTAGAAAGCCCACGGGGTTTTCTTGGTGTGCACACAACACAGCCGGATCCAGTCTTCAGTGTGTAGCTCATATACATGGATATGCCGCTCGCTCTGTCGCTTTGTCTGCACTTCTTAAAACAGTGGGTGAGACAGGGCCTTTGTGCATATATTATTGTTTCCAGGTGAATGTTTCTGTGGGATTCCTGAGCGTGCACGCTCTGTTTCTTGTGCCTTCTCTTGGATTCTTTTCCTTCTACTTGTTTCGTCCAATTCCGATGTGTTAATTTTTGTTTTAACTTATTATATTTTACTAGCATCCCTCAGGATTCTGTTTGTTTGTTAATGAGAGACATAGAGTGGATCTGGACAGGAGGGGAGGAGTAGATGGAGGGGAAACCATAATCAGGATATATTATGTGAGGGAAAAAAATCTATTTTCAATGAAAAGGGAAAAAAAGAAAAGAAAAGGAGAAAGCAGAAAAGAGGAAGACAGTTTTCAGGTCTACAAATTTATGATTGTTTCATTAGAATTGGCAGCTTCAACAGACTTATTTAAATCTGTAGCAATGGGAGGTTTTTAGTCCCTCAAAGGCATTTGTTATTGCTTAGAATTCTTGTAAGAAGATTTATTTTGTCCCTTTGTGAATCATTTGAGCGGCTCTGCTAAGAAGGCTGAAATCGCCGCATGTCAAACTGACAGTGGGGTTCATTCTGAGACGCCTCACATGCCTGAAAAACAAAGAAAGATAACAGGCCTGTTGACATTGTTTGTCCACGAGCACGCTGACCTTTGTCCAATTCTGCAGAGCCTATTTGTCTACCGCTACCCCAAGAAGTTTCCTTCTGATTTCCCTTTCCAAAGACGCTTTTACTGTGCTTTGTCTTCCCCATATGTCAAGCTCTTTCCCCAGAATGTCCTGTGTGGCCCTGTCAGTGTCCTCCTCACATGGCTCTCTTCAGTCATCTGTCTCTTCTAGGGTAACCTTTTCAAAACTCTCACGTGATTCCACAGAAGCTGCACAGAAGCCGCTAAGACCAAACTGGCCTACTCTAGATTTTCCCCTCCCACACTCACGTTTCAAGGATCAATTGAGATGCCCCCCGGGAGGCAATAAAGAGATGCCAAGGTTGGAAGTCTTCTCACTTACACAGTTACGCATTGTAATCAGGGCACGGCTAGGCAACATATAACACCCTCCTTAGCATTGAAATCTCTCAGTTTTACTTCACACCATCAAGTGGGCTCAGGGGAACGAGGAGTCACACACAAAGCAGCATAACCACGTTGCACAGTGTTGAATTCCTGCGGAGGCCTAAGGCAGTGTGAACTGTGGGACACTGCTGAACTTGTGTGCACGCACATTCCCAGGGCTTGCCCTCCCGCATTCTTCTTGGTTCCTCAGATACCCAGGTTGCTATGGTTGCCTCCCTTTTCTCCACCCACTTTCGCTTTTCTCCACACCCAGATGAGCATTTTTGTTTTTAAAAATATTTTTAATTTTTTTACATATACGTTTATATTATTATACATATATAAAATAAGCTACATGCAGCAAGAAGAGCCATGAAACAATCAGGAATTATATTAGTGTTACATTCAAAGTGTTTTGGCTATTAGTATTTGGCAACCTTCAAGAAAACATGGCTTCAAATGTGGCAAACAAGCCACTGGGGAAATATCTTTGTTTTGGCTACAGACAGAATTCTGCCTAAAAATGGGCAAGTTTGGACGCTGGCCAAGTCAATGGCCAAACTTTGCCAAAACACGGTAAGTCCTCGATAGTTCTTGCCTCATAAATATGTCTGTCAGATATACTGGGCTAGAAGGCTGAAGAGGATGCTCCAGTGTTATAGAGAGTTTTGGGTGACTGTTCAGGCAGTGACACTGTCTCTGTCATTTTTTTCACTGCTAATATATAATTTCTTCCTTACTCAAATAATTAATTTTATTCCTTTTCAAGTCACTGACGGGATTGAAGACCAGATAGCTTAGTTTTACAATTAAGCTTAGTTGTTTAGGGGTTAAGATGTTTCTAGGTCTAGATAGATGTTTTAAGTCGATAGAGATGAGATATGATAGATATGGATTTACATTCAGAATTTTAGACTCACCAAGAGATGAGTATTTTCAGTTATACAAATAGTCCAAGACATTTCCTGTTGAGGCAATATATGTGCAAATGAGACACATTTGCAAAGTGTTACCACAGTGACCCTTCCCAGGAGTTGCTGACGTTACACAGAACTCCATCACGGAAGTCTAGTTTGAGTCCTTTTACTCTGTTGGTGCCAGCAATACTCTGTGAGCTGGCAACTATCATTGCTTTATACCCCTACTTCAAAGACTGGCCACTTTTCAGTTTTCACTTGCTTTGTATACCCTACTCCCCCATTCATAATTGTAAGTGATTTCTTTTTAAATAATATTGTATCTCCATAAACCAAACTGGCCTCTGCTCCAGTATCCACCAAGGTTTGAGTTAGAGTAATTGGCCCATTTTACAATAGATGGGATCTTATATGGAACCTACAATCTTCCTGAGTCTCCCTGCCCCTCCCACAGCAGCATAGGAGGAGCTGTTGGAGCAATGGGGACCAGGGGATCAGTCTCACCAGGAGATGCTGCTCTCCTGGGATTCTCTTGGTCACACCCTCCAGCTGAGAGTTTTGGTGCTTGGGGCTACCCCAGGCAGTTTCTGCTGGATGGTGTATAAGTGTTTACTTCAATGCTCTATTGTCTTTCTGTTGCTTTTTAAAAATCATTATTATCTTTTTATTCCTGCTTGCTCTATACTTAGTAATTTCATCCATTCAAAACTGAAAGTACCAGTACTGTAGATTATTTCCTGTGTAAAATATAGTCTATTTTATGACTAAAATAACTCTTTTTAAAAAAATTTTTTAAATTAATTTATTCTTATTACATCTCAATGGTTATCCCATCCCTTGTATTCCCATTCTTCCCTCCCTCCCATTTTCCCCTTATTCCTCTCCCCTATGACTGTTCCTGAGGGGGATTTCCTCCCCCCGTGTATGCTCATAGGGTATCAAGTCTCTTCTTGGCAACCTGCTATCCTTCCCCTGAGTGCCACCAGGTCTCCCCTTCCAGGGGACATGGTCAAATATGAGGCACCAGAGTTTGTGTGAACCCCACTCTCCACTCAGCTGTGGAGAATGTTCTGTCCATTGGCTAGATCTGGGTAGGGGTTTAAAGTTTACCACTTGTATTGTCCTTGGCTGGTGCCTTAGTTTGAGCGGGACCCCTGGGCCCAAATCTGCCTATCATAATGTTCTACTTGTAGGTTTGTCTAGGACCCTCTGGACCCTTTTACTTTGCTATTCGCCCATGCTTCTTAAAATAACTCTTGACCTAAAGCCTATGCTACTTTGGTTTAGTCTGGATCCTGTTTCCTGGGTCATGCATGCTTGAGAGAATGTAGTGAGACAACAAAACAAAACAAAACAAAATAACAAACAACAACACTTGCCTGGTAAAAAGATGAAGGATAGAAGGAAGAAGAGGCTCTCGTGTGGTTATTGTTTTTAGAGAAAATATGGGCTGAATTGTAGGACATTTTCCTGCAGAATTGAATTGAATCTAATGGTGTGACCAGGAGATGCCAAGGAGTAGAATGAATGAAAGGGGAAGGAAAAAATGAAGATGACTCAGTAGCTTAAAATGAAAAGAAAGAGGGTCAAAGGAGATGAAGGAGAAGGGAGGAACAAAGCAACAGGGAAAGAGACCAAACAAGAGAAGAAAGAGCAGCGATAAAATAATTTTAAGAGCCATGACTACCTGGAGCCCTTCCTAGTGGTGTGTCTTGTATTTTATGTAAAACATTTTCCCACTAAAATAAAACAGTTTTGTCTTATGTTTTATGTAAAACATATCCCTACTAAAATGAAAAGGTTCTCCAGGCAACATAGACTCAGCGTGGTAGCTTTACAGCGATCACCGTTTTGATGCCTTTGGGAGCTACTGGAAAGTAACCGGGGAAGTTAGTGGTGTGCTAAAGCCCTTTATTTTGCCTTTCAAGGCCT
Source organism: Acomys russatus (assembly GCF_903995435.1). Taxonomy (NCBI): domain Eukaryota; kingdom Metazoa; phylum Chordata; class Mammalia; order Rodentia; family Muridae; genus Acomys; species Acomys russatus. The sequence goes on along the minus strand of NC_067163.1, from coordinate 12,985,603 downwards.
TTCATCTTAATTTACCTTCCTGAATTCTTGTATTCATCAAGCCTACCCAAAGCACTCAGGCATGCCATTTACTTCCTGAAAAACACACATAACTCAAAAGGTTGTTCTAGGAACAGCGGGGGAAACAAACACATCTTTTGGTGACTCTTGCGGCTGTGCACTCTGTCTGGAGGCTCCCAGCCCACTCTCCCAGCTCAGCTATAAGAGGGCCTGCAGCCGCTGCCCACCCACCTCGGGCACCATCTCCGCCTGCCATCTCCTCTATGGCCATGAAGCCGAGAGTCCTCCCCTCCTTTGTCAGCCTCCTCCTTGTGGCCCTGTTGTTTCCAGGTAAAGCAGAAATGTGGGTTTAGTCCTTGGGGTCAGGCCCTTTCTGCAGTTGTTGCTTTGGGGACAGAAGTCTAGGGTGGGCCAGAGGAACATCAAAGCGCAGAGCACATTTTCCTAATGGGGCTTTTGGGCAGAAGTCAGTGAGGTGGGTTCTCAGAGGCTCTGGGCCATGAGTTGTCCTCACTCTTCCGTCTTATACAGAGGACATTGAGTTTTCGGTGGAGAGACTCTTGGGGAGTGCATTTATGATGTCCAAGACAAAAGCTGAGCTTGCTGTAGTTGAGGTGCTCACAGCCACTGTTCCCCGTACATTATTTTTTTCACATGCTACTCTTTCCATTTTATCTCCACACACATATATTCATCTGGGTCAAAGTATATACATAAAGAGTATACGCAACCCCTTGCAGTGCATTCCAGCCTCTTGTTGACCCTCACTCACTGTTTAAACATGTTCCATCCTCTTGAGTTGCTGAAAAGCGGGTTAAGAGTATCTTTCATTTCAGCAGGGCTGCCTAGTGCCTCTTCTGTTCACCACTTGGCCACTGAACTTCCCAGTTTCCCCAACGAAGAATTTCCTGGGCAAGGAATAAATGGATCTCGGCTGTTACATCGCAGCGCGAGATACTTGCCTCCACGAACTCCCCCTTTCCGTGGTAAGTCACGTGCCAAGGAACAAGGCAAGTTCATCCACTTGGGAAATGTTGAATGAACGTGATGGGGGGGGGTGGCAGGGTGGATGGGATGAGGTGAGCATCACTGCTTGGTGGGGACACGGTGTGGTTGGTGCAGTCTTTCCTAGACATCAGGAAAAGTCGGGAGATCTCGCAGCTTCTGCTGGAACTGGATCATTGAGGGTCTCAGGAAACATAGGGTTCTTGATGGGCCAAGAGACGAATTGTCTGTGTTCATTATGGTAATCTCTTGGTTGATTCAAACAGTAACCAGAGGAGATGATTCTTTTGCCAGGTTCCTTATTCCCCTAGTTTTGGAGGTCATTTACTAAATAGGAATGTAGTTTCCTAAATTTTATTTACTAAATTTTATCTAGTAGGAATTTATTAAATACTTGCTAATCTCTAGGTGTGGGATGAAGTTCTGGCAGGGGTCCCTGAGGAAGTAGGTAGAGTGTGCTGTTTACCAACTCTAGTGGGGACAGATACAAGGCACTGTCAAAGTACTATAAGCCCAGGCCATTCTTCTGGATTCTTCTGGTCAGATCTAGGCTTCTTGTCTATCCCTAAATTCTAGCCCAGAGCCAGCCTCAAACCCACAAAGGCCGGAGGAGCTGGTGGATTCTGAAATGATCTTAATCTCAAAGTCATGTCTGACCTTGACACAAGAGTCAGTGGGTGAGGAGGACAACTGAGTGCTGGTAAATTCCTGGTGACATTCCATGGTCACAGTCCTACCAACTCCAACTCTTGCCTCTTCCTATCATAATCTATATGCCTTTGGAGCTCACCCTCTGTTCTAAGGGACTTAACAGACTGAGGGAAGAGAAAAAGAAAATGCAGCTGTCTCATTACCAATACAGGCACAATGGGATGTCTGATAGACTGCTGCAAGACACGGTACCACCCCATGTTGTTAATATAGGAACTTAGGAGACTTTAAAGGAATAGAGCTGTGTGTCTGGACTTGTGTTCACGGTTTAGCATTCGAAATCACGACCGCTACAAGCCATTTTCCAACTACTGCCACTCCCCACATCATAGCCTTAACTTTGGAAATGACCACTGGCTAATTCTTGACATAATCTTGTGATACTAATCCGGATGTTCTTTTATGCAGAGCCTGAACCAAATTACCAAATTGTCAACTGCAAGAGAAGCGAAGGTAAATGTCAAGAATACTGTAATTATAGGGAATCTCAAGTTGGCTACTGCTCCAGAAAGAAAGATGCCTGCTGCACAACTATGAGCTGATGCTGCTGATAGCTGAAGCCGAAGCCCAGCACACCTGCCAGCTCTCCTGAACTATAATGTCCTTCCGGGTGTGGGAACCCTAGAGAAGTGGCTAAACAGGCAAAGGCAGAGGCATTTCAACCCATGTCAGACAATCTATTATTACATCTTATTATTACAAAGCTAAATAACAAACGCTGTCTGCACACTAGCTTACAAAAGGCCCACTAGCTTCAGACATATCTTCAAAGTCATACCATTCATGCTGGGAGATGTAGCTGTAATAAACCTTCATAGAAAAGCATTCAAATAACGTGCTCTTTCGTTTAAGGAATAATTTAGGTCACTCTCTTTTGTCACGGGCACTGAGAAATGTGAATTGGAAACATGGGGAAGACACACACAAAACTAAATATCTGAATGGGCAGAAATAATGAATTAGGACTTATGGCTTTAATACGATTTATCTTAGACAGTAGTCATAGAGAATTCAGAAGTGGCTCCTGGGAAAAGCTGAGGCAGCACTGTAAGATGGCCAAGAACTTGTTAACTTAGGGGAGGGGCAGGAATGTCCAGGCATAGGGTACAGTTTGTACAAAGGAATAGGAATGTGGGAGGATGGTTAGCCAGTTAAATGGGAAGAGTTCAAGTAAAGCAGCAACGGAAGTCAACTCACGGGAGCAGGTGTGCTTCCTGTAGGAACTGGTGCAATGCCACCGAGGCTAACAGAGGGCTAAAACCTCCCCAGCTACAGGGAGTTGTATCAGGTGCTCTGGGGGGTGGGGCAGGGCAACAGCCTTTCAGGGTGCATTCTAACAACAGTTAAGAATGTGCTGGAGACAGGAAGGAAAAAGACTAGGGGAGAGATGGTTGCTACCACTGAAGTCTAAGAAAATCAGTCATGACTAAAATTGAGTTGACAGTTGAGAGAAAGTCACCAGTCAGAGAACTTTAAAGAAGTGGAGCTCACCAGACCACGAAGAAGGAGAAACAACAGGATAGGGTTGAGTTATAGTAGCCAAAGCTACCCACGTGGTACAAGAATGGGCCTAGAGACCGCTTGGATGTGTTGAATACCAAGGCATTCACAGATGTCTACTGGGGAGTTGAGTGGGTGTATGTAAGTCCAGGGGAGAAGAGGAAATGGAGAGCTGTAGGTTCCAGTCATTTGCCAGCAGGTGCTGAAACCCATAGTTAGAGACCGCTTTCTGAGAAAAAGAAATCTGTAATTCAGATATGGCTTTATGGAGGTTGTGGGGAGGTCCTAAGTGAAATATCTGAAGTAACACAATTCCAAAAGATGGAATGGAGTCAGTTTGGTGGAATGGAAAGCCGAAGAGCAGTCACTTCCTACCAGTCAACAGGAAGTGATCATGAGAAACAGTGATGGGTAGCTCATCTGTCCTTCCTTGACCTACACACCTTGGTAAGGGGTGGGACACCTGGCCTCCAGACTGAGAATTGAGTTCCACTATCAATAAAGCCTTGGATGTTCAGGTGTAGGAAGCCAGTGTTGCTTAAGTGAAGAGAAGAAAAATTTATTCAAGAGAGAGTGTTGTGGCGCACGCCTTTAATCCCAGCACTCGGGAGGCAGAGGCAGGTGGATCGCTGTGAGTTTGAGGCCAGCCTGGTCTACAAAGTGAGTCCAAGATAGCCAAGGCTACACAGAAAAACCCTGTCTCGAAAAACCAAAAAAAAAAAAAAAAAAAGAGAGAGTGTTGTTTATTTGTGGTATAAAAGTTAAAATACTAAGATTAAACCACGAGGGTGGAATGCGGGAGTGCATGTCTGGGTAAGATGTTCTCAAAGCAGGAATAAAGATGAGAAGGAGGCAGGGGAGGTTTCCTGTAAAATAGGGTGTGTAACTATTTCATTATTAGTCTTAAATCCAATATTATTTCTGTTCCTCACTCACTTGCTCACTCAATTACTCAACAAATATCCGGTCAGCATCCATTGTTAATTTAGGTTTAAGCATTCAACCGTTAGCCAAACTCATTGTGCTCGTGTATTCTGTGTTCTGTCTGGCATGTCAAACCATGAGAAATATATGCAAGTAAGATACATGGCATGCTAGAAAAATAGTAACTATAACGAGAGGAGAAGACCATGGATGGAAATACAAGTTGTGAGGCAGAAGGTTGACTTTTATAGAGAGGGGTGACATAAAGTCCCACCAAGAAGGTTGACACTGGATGAAACCCTAAGGGATATCAGGGTGTGGTGGGCATGGGCCCTGAGGGGAGGGGACAGCGAAAGGCCATGCACTGAGGACCAGCCTGGTGCGGGGTATTTGAAGAGTATTGGGAGGACACCAGTGTGATCAGAGCAAAGGGAGTAAGAATTCAGGGTGAGTCAGGAAGGTTGCTAAGTGAACTTGCAGGCCAGGAGGAGATGACAGCACAGCCGAGAGTATTTATTGGGAAGAGGACCACTGTCTTCCTGGTGGGTTAGAGATTTGGGAATGCTGGAGGGCAGTGTCCCATTGCTCAGCTCTTTTTTCCAAATAGGAAAATGTCAATCTATTGCCTTCTAATTGGCTCCCTCTCCCTCCTGAGCCATGATAGATAAGGCATGGCATGTACTTCAGTGGATCTGGACATCACTTATTTTAGTTGTAATATGCTTCCTTGTCTGTTTAGTTCTAGAAGTTCATTATCCAATCTTACAAGGTCCAATTTCCACAGAGCACATTTAAGGAAACTCTATGCAGATTCAACTGGAAGATCACTTTTATACAGCTTCTTAAAATGTCCTCAAGGAGATCTGAATTATACATAATATGTAGTGCAATCCCTTTTTGAATGGCTATATAAATTATAAATTCTGTTTCTTGGATGGGCCCAATACTCACAAATTAACACATGGTAGGCTACCATCCTTTGGTATTAAAGACAGTGACAATGATAATCACTTTAATTGTCTTTAATAAATGTACCAGCTAATACAATGAAAACTGTTAGGTCACAGACAGTAGGATTATTGTTATACTATGTGCCCTAATTTCCTTTTAAGGAGGATTTCTATTCATTCCCTATCAGCAGTGTATTAACACCAAATTCTACACATTCTTTCTAACTCCTAAGATGATTAAAAGTTAACTGTTTGGACGGAAAACAGGAGCTGACCTCTTTGCTAGCATACCACTTTTTCCTTTTTCTTAGTGTATGCATTTAAAGAATACTAGCGATGTGTTTTGGTATGCATATTCATAGCGAATGTCTACAAGTCAAGTAGACAAACATTCTTATCTTATATGGTTGATATTTGTGAATGTAAGAAAGCTTGGGCTCTTTCAAGTCAGCCAGTATTGGGTACATAATATAATAGTTCTCACTGGAGTCCTCGCACCCTGAATTCTAGACTCTGGTCCTGTATAACTGTGCCTTTGCACCTGTTGAATTACCTCTTCCTGTTCCTCCTCCAAAAGCACCTTTCTTCTTACTCTTCCTTGATATCTGATTTTTTTTCAAACCTATGTTTTTAGTTTTTTTTTTTTTTTTTTAACCTATTTAATGTTTATCATATGCATTAGATTCCATTATGGCATTTTCAGACAAAGTGTGTTTTTGTAGGTCTCCTTGTCCTGGTCCGCCTCGCCCACTGCTGCCCATACTCTCCCTTTGTACTCCCTACCCCAGTCATGTCTTTTTCATCTAGAGAGTGAGAAAGAATGTAAATGCCGAGGAGCAGAGGGAAGCCCAGACGGCAGGAGTCTCAGATATGCGGCTGCGCACTTGACCAGCACGACATTACTGAGCTCAAGAATCACGGACAGGGTTGGTTGATTTTTGTCCCAACATCCCCCAACCCTCTATCAGCCTGGCTGGCTGGAGAGGGTGGGTGAGGCCGCCTCTTTCTCAGCCATTATAACCCTCCTCTCTGCCTTCTCACACTGTCGATTCTCAAGAAAGCACAACGGGAAGGAGATTCACCTCCCGCCCCACCCCCCGCATCCCCCCTCTGCTCATTAACATTTTACAGTGACAGATGGCATGAATGTAAGAACACCCAAGCCCTTCTAATTTAGCGAACATCAAGTACATAACTGTTGGGGTGCACTGTGTGAGGGTTGTCTCTGTATAGTCAACTGTTGGTTGCTCTACCCACAGAGACACTAGCCGGTATTGTTATGCTTAGGCCCTGTCACTGGCCTCATCTGCTGTAAACATTCACTTCTCTCACTTGCTGATTGGCTTAATGATGATCTGACAGCCAATAACTAGGCAGGATGTGGAGGAGGGACCTTCCTTGCTTAGGAGGGTCTCTAGGAAAGGAAACCATCGATTTGGCAGTGGGATGTGGAGGCACAGGTAAAGAACTAGTCAGGTGGCGGGTGGTGAGCTAGAATAGTCAGGATAATTTACGTGAGCTAGCTGAGAGTCTGTCAAGCTGTATGCCTCCGTGTCGTTATTTTAGCCGTTGGCAGGTCCGAGAAAGTCCTGATATATTTGGTGCCCAATGTGTTGGCATGTAATCCAAGCTTAGGCACTAAATTCAGGCTTTAGCCCAAAAGTTCTGGACATGGGAGCCAGAGGTTTCCTAGCAAGCATGCTACTCAGTGAATGAAAGTTTAAGGCAGTGGTAACAAAAAGTAAGTTCAGGACAGGTGGAGTGACTGGCCCAGTGTGACAGCGCATGTAAATCCAGGACAGGGGGAGCTGACCTAGCAGTCTGGCAGCCTGCCCCAATGCCCAGGTTGAGGCAGCAGTGCCCAACTGGCTGTTACCACTGCTGCCTTCAACTGGCCCTGCCCAACACCTACTCTAGGGGTGCAGAGGCTGCTGCCAGGCTGACTGCAGGCGGTGGAAGCCAGGCCCAGACTGAGAAGCTCGTAGGGAACCCATGCCACCGCAAATCACCACCACCACCACCACCACCACCACCACCACCACCACCACCACCTTTCCTGGAGCCAGTAATGTATGTTTAAAATGTGCACATCCCAGAAGTAAGAGTTTATAGAAATTTAGGTATAGAGATAAATAAGTTTGAAAGCAGGAAAAGAGAAGCAAATAGCTACATTTTGAAATGCACTTAGGTGCTGAAGAAAAAAATATTTAATTTGGAAATAGTAAAGTGAAATATCTGAAGGAAGGAAAGAGTTAGAGAGATTAAAAAAAAAGAAGAAGAAAAAATTTCTGTCTTAAAAAATGGAGAACACAGTGGTGAGGCCACTTCGACCCTAAATGATTTTGTTTTAATTATAAGCATATAAATAATTATATGCTCAGTAATGATTGTAAGTTTATGCTCTCCTTAGGAAAGATCAGAATAAGTCAGACTTAGATAAGGAGAAGAGTGGGAAGTGCAATGCTGGGCTACAAATAGGACAGAGACTAGGGAATACTTTGAGAAACTCAATCTGGATCCTACAGCGCCACCTTATGACAAGGCTGCAAAATAGCAGTCCAGGCCCATTAGAAAACCCATGGTGATTTTCCCAGTTACAGTGAGGGAATTTCTTCCAGATGAGGGAAACCCACAGGGGCATAAAGAATCTAGCCCATACAGGTGCTAGACTTATAAATGTTTAAAGAATCAATACTATCCCATGGCAGGTATTCACTCTATGTAAATCAGATAATAACTGGGCCACATACAATTGTATAACTCAAACAAAACAAAACAAAACAAAACTGGATTGCTTTTATGTCAGCCATCTTAGAATCTGGTCCTCAACTACAGTGGCTAACATGGTGGAAAGATGAGGCTTCTGTTATGGAGCAATGAAATCATACTAGAGCTGGTAATATTGTCAAGGATCAGTTTCTAGGTGGAGGTCAATATTCTGAATTAAGAGTACAGATCATGTTTAATGATACCACTTTAGAGCAATATTGTACAGTAGCTTTCAATGCTCGAGGCAAAGTTCAACAGCAGGGAAAACAATCTGACTCTTTTACAAAGATAACTCAGGGTTCAGATGAATCTTTCACTGACTTTTATAAAGATTAACTACAGCTCTAAATAGAGAAATATCAGATCCAACTGCTAGAGAAATTTTAATTGGATCTTTAGCTGTTAAAAATGCTAATGATAAATGCAAAAAGGCTATTAGACCATTTTCCCACTTTTATAAATTGGATTTTGTTTTTCACTGCTGTAACAATTTCATTCTAGACCAAGGGAGGAAAAAGAAAGGACAAAACCACCACAGCGAGTAAATGACTAAAGCTTTTCTACTTTTAACAGGATTTTCCATCTGGTAGATTTATTTTCATATCCCCCTCAAAACAGACAGTAAGCTTACAATACTTTAAAGATTATAGATAGGTTGCCACTGAAAGAAAAATTTTACACAGTCACTGTACATCAAGGTTGACAAACTGTCCTGCGTGAAAATATACTTAGAAATTGTATGACCGACAGGGAACATTATTGTGTGTAAGGGAAGAGGAACGTGGCATGGCACACCTTCTCCCTGTGGCGCTCACCCTTGGAGTCGCTTAGTGTTGGGATTTCTGCTTCTGCCCTTCCCATTCATCACACCATCTTTACCCAACAGCACTCATTAAGGCAGACAAATCCTTTTGTGACACAGTCTCAGGAAACTGTGGACAAACAGCAAACTTTTGGCATTAAAATGGGCTAACACGCACACAGCCTTTAGTAATGCACAGGAAGCTGGTTTCCTTGGACTAGTGACAAGAAAAGATGAGCATGCTCATTAATGATGTCAGAAAGTTTAAGTCAGTGTCCAAGCAATTCCTAAAAATGCTTCTGCAGCCTCAAGCTCTGAACAGTATAGAATACATGCGAATGTATAGAGTTCAAGCTTGGCAAGTCACACCCAAGCAGGTTGTTAAACTATATATACAAAAAGCAAATGATAAACACAGAATTCAAGAGTTCTTTTGTTTTTCCTCATGTTCTTGAAAACTGACAAACCTTTGAGGACAGTCCTATAATATTAAACATTAGGTAACCACAGGCGTTGGGAAACCTAACTACACAAACTGATTTAAAATACTCACCATGACTTTGTGGTGTTTAATACAATTCAGCTCATAGTTAAGGGCACAAGACAACATTTAACAAAAATAACCACATCAATTGACTTAGAAATCAAATGCAAATAGATCTGAATACAGACTCCAAAATCTGTCTTTTTATGTGAACATTATCCATTTATTCAAAGTTATACAAGAATCTGAAGGATTAAAGTCTCTTGTGACATGAAGCCATTTCAATAGATTCATGTCTCAGTTGAGCATGAGGAGAGAGGGTGACAGTGCGTGGCTCCACTGGGTAGCTAGCCCATGACAGCAGACTCAACAGCAGCCTTCCCCCTCATCCCCCGCCTGCTGTCCTCCTTGATTGCCTGTGTGTGTTGCATTGGTAGCAGCATGCTGAGGGCCAATTTTAATGCCATTTGCCTCATTATTAATGTAAAAGACGCCTTCTTGGATTTTTTCCATAAATTTCTTTTGCTGTGTTAGTAAATTCCTCCTCTTCATTGGAAGCAGGCTTGGCAGAAATTTCCATGAATATAAGTCCATGCTATCGAGCAAAAGCTTCACCACCTTCTCTTTTCACTTCTCTCCTAGATTCTAAGTCACTTGTAATGTCATACACTAGTAAAGCCCCTGCTGCACCTCTGTAATATGACCTTGTGACAGAACAAAATGGTTCCTGCCCTGCTGTATCCCAGATCTGGAGTTGTATCTGTTTCCCATCAATCATTATCATTTGAGCACCAAACTCTACCCCAATTGTGAGGTCATGCACCGGCTGAAACCTCTTCTCTGTAAACTATAGCAATAAGCATGATTTACCAACACCTGTGCCACCGATGATCATGTACTTGGCTATTAGACCTCTAAGGGTCAGATCCACACCTATATATGACTGGATAAAAAATACTTCAGATATTGGATCTGATGCTCACAAGCCAGTTGTGATTGGGAAGGCATTTGCAAAAGGTGTGAGAGCTCAGAATATCCAAGGCTTTGTCTGTGGAAGACAAACAGTTCCTAAATATAATTTTTTTTCTAGTAATAATCCAGGGAGAAAGTTTCCTGGGAAACGCAAAAGATGTGGACATAGGGCTTATCAATGTAGATCATCCAGAGATTTTTGAGGCAATTCCTTACTGTCAGAAAATGACTCAGGGGCTTTTCTTCAGCCAAAACCAACTTAAGCCATTCATTTCCTGTAATCCAAGGAATGTCCTAGAAAGTGACTAGAAAAATTAAAGCTTGACAAGCAGCATTGCCCAAAACTTAACTTGATAGGGCAGTGCCAATAGATAAAACAAAAGATTCTGAAGGTACCAGAAAGAAAAGAAAAGAAAACAAAACCCCAGATATCTTGGCAAGCTGCCTAAATGATAAGAGACCAAAGTTAAAATTTACAATGAGATAGAATTGAGATTGAAGGCCTAGTGGGTACAGGAGCAGATGTCACAATAATTTAACAAGATTCCTAGAATCTACTTGGCCACTTCAAAAGATATCTACACAGCTCCTAGGGAGTGGAATGTTGTCTCAAGTAAAATAGAATCTAAAATGGATTAAGTGTATAGGACTAGAAGGTCAGGATGAAAGGTTAAGGCCTTAACATAAAAGCTTAAATAGTGATAGAAAATGATTTAGGCACAGAACTTTGGGCTCACCAATGTGGGACAGAGAGTGGAATACTGTCTCCAAGGTTGCCAAATACAAATGGACTGAATGGTGTGAGTATAATTCTTACCTGCTAGTTCTCATAATTGTTCTTATTGTGTATAGTTTATTGATGTTAGAAATAAAGCTATTTTCTTGGACAAAAGGAGGAGATGTTGGGGTACATTGTGCAAAGTTTGTCTCTGCATACTCAATTGTTGATAGCTGTACTGGCTGTTCATGGCTAGTGGTGGGCTAGAATAGTTGGGATAATTTAGATGAGCTAGCCGAGAGTCTGCCCAGCTAGACACCTCAGCATTTAAGTACTAGCAAGTCTTCTGTGTCATTATTTCAACTGCTGGCAGGCCCAAGAAAGTCCCATCATACATAACACAATGCTAGTCTCTGGTCTGCACACACACACACACACACACACACACACACACACACACACACAGATACACATACACACACACACACTCGTACACAAGTACATATGCACAAAAAAAATAATAAAAAATAAAACTAGGTGTTAATTCTCTGTAGCCCCAGGAGACTTGAAAATACAAAGCCTCACCCATGCCCAGGGCCCACTGTAGCTCAGTTGGGAGTTGCACATTTTGGGCTCTTTTTTTTGTTTCTGTTATTTCTCTATTTTTTAGGTAAGGTTTTACATTGCCTACACCAGACCCAAACTCAATACTTAAGCTAGAATTGTTGGGATAATTTAAATGAGCTAGCTGAGAGTCTGCACAGCTATATACCTAACCTTTTAAATATTAATAAGTCTCTGTGTCAAGGATGACGTTGAACTCCTGGCCCTCCTACCCTTACTCGCAAGTGCTGGGTTAAAGACATTCGGCACCATACCTGGCTTACAAGTTGAATTTTTGACATAGAGACAAAGTTCATGCAAGGAAACAATGTGCAGGCAAACCCCTCGAGCTGTGAATCGGACACTGGGACTTGTGTCTATTACCTTTGTGTTGTATGTAAGGGCTGCTGCAAGACCTTGTAGCCTGTTTAAAACCACCTCCTTGCTTTAGGAACACACAAGAGTGCCTATCTACTCTCAGGGCTGGATAAATTGGGAGCCAAATCCTATGGAGTGAGGAGCATGAACAACCTATAAAAACTTCTTGTGAGTCAGTCTTCCTATATGAATGTGAGACTCAAAGATGTGTGTTCTTATCATTTCAGTTACTCCACCTCTCAAAAATTATCCCCAGGTGATCACAAAAATATTTAAGTTTTGAGGGAAAAAAATCACTGTGTTCAAAACAGAGCAATACCATAACAAGCTATCTCCTTAAAAGAATATTACACACCACTTAAATGCAACAAAGACAAAAGCAGTGAGAAGCCAAAGAAAAGCTAATGTTGGACTTTTGGGTTACTTTAATTTTTAAAAAAATTTACCACCCTTCACCACCCTTCCAACAACACTAGGTAGGATATTGGGTGTTGAGTTCATTGGGGGCAGGGTTGATCTTTGCCATCAGGATATTTGATTTCTTCTATTTTTCTCTTTGCATAAGGCCATTTGACAAACCACAACCATCAACAACCAACAGCAGCAGTGGGAGCAGCATCAGGAGCAGCATCAGCATCAAGAGTAGCAGCAGCAGGAACAGTGGCAGCAGCAGTAGGAGCAATGACAGCAACAGGAGCAGCAGCTGCTGCAACCTCTCTTGGGCCTCTAGTACTTCTATATGTAAGGCTCTCTCTCTCTTTCAGCCTAAGCCTGGGAACATGACTCAGACAAGCTTGGGAAAGTGACCCAGAAAAAAATTGAAGGCCAGTTTTAGTTTCTGAGATCAACGTGGCCAACTGAGATAAACAATTTCAACTAAGGTAAACAATTCTCAGAAAATACCATCTAGAAATTCCCTGCAAACTCCCCAACACCCCTCCTTGCCAAGAATAGCCCTCAAGACCAACAACCCCTGCACTAGCCAATAACATTTAGACAAGCACCCCTAGCGGCCACCAGAGCCAATCCTAACATAAGGCACACAGCCCCTCTTAACCTCTGCGGTTTTAGCCTTTAAAAGTAGCCTGTAACAGTGACTCTGTGTGCCTCCACCTCTCGAGTGAGTGCTGAGGTCCCCTGACGCGGGTCAGCAATAAACCTTGTGCTTTTGCATCAACACTGTGGTCCTCGAGTGGTCTCTCATGACGACCCCCTACCCGAGTGGACTCTAGGGTCCAACATTGTGGGGGCACATCTGGGATTTGGGGGTCTCCCTGAGACCCCCGACCCACTTGTTGCAAGGTTTCAATGGCCCGGGCCCCGCCGACTCGACTGACTTCTGAGACCATGAGTTACTTTCGCTTTGCCTTTTGTCTGTGCTCTGCCGGCTCCCGTGAGCTCCTGCGGGCTCTCCTTTAGTCTGTGCTCTGCCGGCTCCCGTGAGCTCCTGCGAGCTCCTTTCTGTTTGTTCCCTTTTCTGGTCGGCGACCCACTTTCGGTTCGCCTCTGTAGCGCGCAAATCTGTATTGGGAGGAGAAAGGGGACAGATGTGTCCAGACCTTTCTCCCCTTCACCCTGGAGGACGCTCCGGTGGTTGTCTGGAGAAGGGCTGATGACAGCGTCGGTCTCCTCAATCCAAACGGCAGAGAAGTTCTGCCATCCGATCTGATTCCTATTCTGTGGCACCGATATTTTGCCATGCGGCTGATAGGTTTCGGTTTTATTTGTCTGTTTGTCTCTGTCTTGTCTCTCTCTGTCTTCCTCTCTCACGACCGACCGTACTGACACGGGACAAACTGTGACGACCCCCTTGACTTTGACTCTTAACCATTTCAAAGATGTTCAAGCTCGTGCACATAACTTGTCTGTAGATGTCTGCAGAGGACGTTGGCAGATTTTCTGTGCCTCAGAGTGGCCAACCTTTAATGTGGGGTGGCCTAGAAATGGGACATTTAACCTGCAGGTTAAAGATGTTGTTTGTAGACCTGGGTCCCACGGCCACCTGGATCAGGTCCCATATATAATCACGTGGGAATCCCTGGTCCGAGACCCACCACAGTGGCTCAAGTCTTTCCTCCTGGGCCCCCTGCCAACTTCTCTCTTCCCAGTTACAGTTTCCGAGACTCCTAAGACACCCAAAGAACATCCAGGAGTTCACCCAAAGCCCGTGCTGCCTGACAACCAACAACAAGCTCTCCTACTGCTAGACCTGCCTCCTCCACCTTACCCTACGCCTTCGAGTTCTCCCTCTGACCCTAACCCCTCTCTCCCTACCTCATCTACCCACACGCCCTCTCCAGACCCTTCAGCTCCTCCTCTTACACCTTCTCCTTCAGCTCCTTCTCTTACACCTTCCCCCCAACCCTCCTCAGACTCCTCCCTGCCCCCTCCTTCCCCTCCCCGCCTGCGTAGCCGGTGGGACCGAAATCCAGGCCAGGAAACCTCATTGTTTCCTCTTTGTACTATCACTGGTGACATCCATTACTGGCCATTCTCCGCATCAGATTTATACAATTGGAAGACCCACAATCCTCCCTTTTCACAAGACCCCCAGGCCATAACTTCCCTTATTAAATCAATCCTCTTAACTCACCAACCCACCTGAGATGACTGTCAACAGCTTTTACAGGCTCTCCTCACCGTAACAAAACAAAACAAAACAAAACAAAACAAAAAAACAGAGAGTCCTCCTAAAAACAAGAAAAAATGTGCTCGAACCAAAGGGGATACCCACCCAGCTCCCTAATGAGATAGACCAAGGATTTCCCTTGATACGCCCAGATTGAGATTTTGAGACAGCTACCGGTAGGGAGAGTCTCCGTATCTATCGCCAGGCTCTATTAACAGGTCTCAAGGGAGCTAAAAAGCGCCCCACCAATTTGGCCAAGGTAAGAACTATTACTCAGGGAAAAGAAGAAAGCCCTGTTGCCTTTATGAAAAGGTTGCTGGAAGGGTTCCACATGTATACTCCGTTTAACCCTGAGGCTCCAGAACACAAGACAACAGTGGCCATGTCTTTTACTGGTAAAAAATAAATAAATAAATAAATAGGACTCTAAAAGAGACCTTGACTAAATTGACCATTGAGACTGGCTTAAAAGATTAGAGACGCCTCCTACCCTTTACTCTATTCAGATCCAGAAACACTCCCTCACACTTTAACCTGACCCCCTATAAAATCCTGTATGGGGGACCACCCCCTTTGTCTACTATGCTTAATTCTTATGAACCTTCTGCTTTCAAAACTGACTTACAGGCTCGCCTTAAAAGACTCCAGGCAGTTCAAGCCCAAGTCTGGGCCCCACTGCCCAAACTTTACAAGCCTGGCCACTCTCAGACAGCGAGACATCCCTTCCACATTGGTGACTCTGTCTACATCCGTTGACACCGGTCTCAAAGACTCGAACCTTGCTGGAAGGGGCCTTACACCGTCCTGCTCACCACACCCACCGCTCTCAAGGTCCACGAAATAGCCGCCTGGGTTCACGCCTCTCACGCCAAAGCTGCCCCAGCGACTCTTGACTCCGCCCCAGAGACACCACGATGGCAGCTCCATCACTCCCAAGATCCACTCAAGATAAGACTTACTCGATTATGGGATTGACTATGAGTATTCTGCTTCTCACCCTTGTACCCTGTTTTGACTATGACTCTCCCTCAAATCCCCACCAGCCCATGAAGTTAACTTGGCAAGTGCTCTCCCATATTAGAGAACCCATATAGGAGACTTCGTCCATAGCCCCCTTATGGACCTGGTGGCCTACACTGCACCCTGACTTATATAAATTGGCTATGAGAGCTCCTGCTAATTGAGATATCGAGAAACACTCAAACCTCAATGAGGTTCCCACCAAAAAGTCTCCTGAAGGGAGGTTGGGTCTTGACCCCTGGGGGGACGTGGCACTACAAGAAGGAAGAGCTTGTTACGACGTCTGTCTTTTTACGTCTGCCCTGGCTCACACCGAACAAGAGCCATAGTGGCCAAATGCAGAGGGGCTTCCACATTCTATTGTAAAAACTGGGAATGCAAAACTTCAGGAAATACTTACTGAAAGCCCTCATCGTCCTGGGATTATAGCATAGTTAAGGCCAATTATTCCAGACCCAACACAGCCTCACCTAATTGGTACACCCAGGTAGACACTCAATGTAAGCGATGGTGTCACCCTTTACAGATTCAATTTACATCAAATGGAAAACGGAGTTGAGGATGGCTCGCCGGCCATGCATGGGGTCTTAGACTATACAAAGAAAGGCATGATGATGGCCTGCTATTTAAAGTCAGGTTAATAGTAACACAACCACTCCCAGTACCCATAGGTCCAAACCCCATTCTCGCTAACACCAAAATGCAACCATCTCTTCCTCCCCTCCTCACATCTACCCCAGCCTTAACCCCTGCTGCTTTTACTACAAGGGAACCCCCCCTTACCCAAAGTAAGAGACCGTCTCTTCAACCTAGTCAGAAGAGCTTTCTTAGCCCTTAATGCCACTAGTCCTCAGGCCACTCAATCCTGTTGGCTCTACCTTAACCCAAGCCCACCTTACTATAAAGGGGTCGCAACCTCCACCTCTTTTGTTAACACCACCAATTACTCTTCTTGTGACTGGGGCCAACACAGAAAACTTACTCTGACTAAAGTTTCAGGACTAGACACCTGTCTGGGTACCATACCCCCCAGTCACCGACACCTCTACAACCACACTTGTGCTATAACTACTACCAGTAATAACCATTTTCTTATTCCTCCCCCCAACTTATGGTGGGCCTACAACACCGGACTTACCCCTTGTCCTAACCTTTGCGGTTTTAGCCTTTAAAAATAGCCTATAACAGTGACTCGGTGTGCCTCCGCCTCTCCAGTGAGTGCTGAGGTCCCCTGACGCGCGTCAGCAATAAACCTTGTGCTTTTACATCAACACTGTGGTCCTCGAGTGGTCTCTTGCGACGACCCCCTACCCAATTAGACTCTAGGGTCCAACATATATCCTCTCAAGAGTCCCCAGAATTTCAAATGTCTTACATTTGCAGAAACTATCTGCAGCTACCCAAATCACACCCCTGCTAGCGTATGAGGCAAATCATAGTCAGCTGCTATGGATAATCTGAAGCAGTTACCCATATCCCACAACTAGGATTAAAACAAAAAACATGTCCCCATAACATTTCTCTGTGTTTCTTTGTTTTGTTTCTGTTTTTTCTTTTTTCTTTTCTTTTCTTTCTTTCTTTCTTTTTCTTTTTCTTTCTTTCTTTCTTTCTTTTTCTTTCTTTTTTTTTTTTTTTGAGACAATGTTTCTCTGTGTTAGCCTTGGCTGTCCTGGACTCGCTTTGTAGACCAGGCAGGCTTTGAACTCACAGTGATCCACCTGCCTCTGCCTTCCAAGTGCTGGGATTAAAGGTGTGAGTCACTATGCCCAGCTTGTGTGTGTGTGTTATTTATTATTATTTTTGATTTAAACAATTTATTCAGATTACATCTCATGTTATTCCTTCACTTGTATATTCCTGTTCCCCCTTCCTTCCCTCTTTCATCCTATTCCCTGTGTGTGTGTTTTAAAGAAACCAAAATTACAAACTTCTCACTACAAGCTTAAGATTAAAAACAAACAAACAAACAAACAAAAAACAAAAATGAAAACCAAAGGCAGCTTTCTGTCCTCATAGGAAACAAATATTAACATAATTTTGTGCAAAATTAATTGTTAACACTGTTTAAAATCAACCTAAAGTCCAACATAAATATCATTGGTGGTTTTAATTATTTTATCTTTCCAGGGTAGCCCATAAAATTATTGCATTATTCTTATTTGTTCCATGCTAAGGAAGGGAAAAAAAAAACCCTATACTCCCGGATATGCATGTGTGTACAAAGCTGTCTCCAAGCATAAAGCGATATTCTGTAGTACCTTTCAACAGGACGGAATGGCAAATTGAACTTAAGAAATAACTTTCTGGACATTAGCATAACAAGACTTTAAAACTTGCTACCAGGAAGATTGTGGAACCTCCCTGGATTCACAAGAAAAACAAAAAAACCAAACCAAACCGCAACTTACTTTTCTCCCACCCAGCTGAGGTAATATTTTGCATTTCTGTTTGTGGATGAGGAAGTGGACATAATGGTCCCATTAGTCATCTTGTTTCTGTCCTTTTTGCAGAAGCTGTTTCTTACCGAATCCCAGACAATGACACCCGCTTTATGGACACCAGGTGTACTCTAGTGGGAAGCTGCTCTAGCCAGCAGCACCTCAGGCTACTCAAGAGTCAGGAGAGGCACAGCTGACTGCCTGGCCTTCTGATTTCCACAGCACCTTACCTACATAATGTCCCACCCACGGAATGGAGAAGCCTTCCAAGGCTTTGATCTCTCTGCTATGTTTACTGCTTGAGGCTTTCCCATCATTGGGAAATGTGATTCTTTCTCAGCACCCTAAGTCATCTGGGCAGCGGGAATGGGGCAGTTAAGCCTGTCCCCAGCTTGGCTTCATCTGACCTGTGATGACCACTCCTAAGTTTTTCTCCCCGTCTGCGGATGTGGTGCGCAACCTTGAAGCCTGGGCTGCTCTGGCCTCTTTTCCATTTCTTAGGTCATGGGAAAAGATATCATGGCTCCCAAGAAATCTCCGTTGGCAGTAAGAAGGAAAACTATTGGGAGACTGAGTTCATAAACACTTAGGCTCTGCTGCTGTCTTGATGAAACGAAATAACTTCCTGGAGCAATCCAAGTATCAGCTTCCCTAGGCCGACGAGAGGAGGCAGGAAAACAACTCGTAGCCACCCCCTCCATCCCGCCCTTATGTGGCGGGGATCTCCTCAGAGAGGTGGATCTCACACTCCTCTCCTCAGTTGAGTTTAAGTGCTTGGTGGATGACGGGATGATGTATCAGGCCACTGTATTTAAGCTTTGAGGGAAATAGGGGAACATTCTAGAAACACTTCCTTCTGCCCCTACTTCTTGGGGACTCCCTGCTTGGATGCCTGCCCCATCCTCCTCTAACCTCTAAGAACTCTAGGCATAGAGAATTCTAGTCATTGCCTGCTACACTCTTATCCGAGGCACCAGCTCTGGGCCAGTTGGTACCCCTGTTTCACTGTAAGACACACAGTACATAAGGCGTTGAATCTTTAGGTATTCCTTTGCCCGGAGATCCAGGGCTCTGAGAAGGCAGAGAGTTAGCACCGTGAAAACAAGCTGTCTTCTCTCTCAGCAGCCAGTCGGGTAAGGGAGGGGCAAAGGCAGTCAGTCTCACAGGAGCTCAGCTTTGCCCCTGGGGCCAGGTCGTCGGACACATTTATGACATTTGTGACGTGTGGGCCTCTTTTATCACTCCCCTGCACTCTTCCGCGTTCTCTGGACGTCTGGGTTCAGCGACTTCTTGGATGACTGAGTCACATCAGTGTCTGCAGTGCCTGCCTGCAGTGTTAACTCAGAGGAAGCGAGTAGAACAATCCGTGCTCATTAAGCAGCTAATGCCGAGTACAGAAGACTCCTTCCCACGCCATTCCTGTGTTTTCTACTCCTTGGTCTGATTAATTATAAATATGAAGCAAACATCGAATAAGGATGGGTTATTTAATTAGCAGGAATTAATTTTTGCTAATATGGGGGATACATTTGTCTTCTGATTCCCTCAGTGGCTTAAAAATAGGGGAGTTCGTTTGTTTGGCTTCCCCAATAATTTCCCCTTACCTTTACTTTGTAGAGTTTATTGCTTACTCATGTGTTTACTTAAGTTCTGTGTCTGTTGGCAAATAGGTTGGCTCATTTGGTAGATGCTTACTGGTACCTGCCATATGCCGAGCAACAGTCCTGACTCGAAGTTTACAGCTAAGAACAAATGAACCAAACCTCTCTACTCTTGTGAGATAAATACATGGGGAAAAAGCTAACGGCTTTACTCACATTTTCTGGGCAGTGGTGCGGTTCTGTCTCAGCATCACCTCTGTCTCAGGTAAATGTCATTCCTGGACCAGTTCTAATTCTGTCAAGTCATTCATTTAGTGACTGCATTGGAGATAAATTGGGAGGAAGATCTTTATTGTCCACTTGGGAGGCAACGTCAGAATCCTTCCATCAAAACCTGATCTAAATTGGGTGGAGATACCCAGTGGCCTAGGCCCAGATTCCTGCAGAGCTTCCACCCTATGCGGGCTCTGGCCCCTCCACATTGGGGGCTATAATACCGAGGTCTGGTGGGCATGGGCTGCCAATCACTTACTAAGCACCCAGCATTGCAAACGCAGTGCTAGGACTATAATAGCCCCTGAAAGTTGTTTTTACTGTTCTTATCATTCAGATTCAGAGCCCAGAGATAAAACGCAGGCAATGTTCAGTTATTTAGTTAGTGGGGACTTCCTCCCAAATGCTGAAGCAAGAGAAGGGTGGATTCAGGCTGTTAAGAATTAGGCAGTGTGTGTGTGTGTGTGTGTGTGTGTGTGTGTGTCTTAGCCGGCAGTTTGTCACCTGCCTATACTCTGAAAGATCTACTCACCTCAGTTTCTAAGTGATTACTACTTTCAGTTTTCATTTTACAGAAAAAGGTATTTGACACAAGTCTTGACAGTAGAGAGAGACTAGGTGAAAACAAAGGGTTCAGAGGGTGGCGAATAAAGAGAGAGAGAGGGAGGGATGAATGCAGTAATAATATAGTATCCAGTCACACATTTGTTTAAACAAAAAGTACATTAAATACCACTAGTAACATGGCTATGAAATTACAGTTCAAGTTTGAAAACTTCATGACCTGGGTTCAGCTCACTGCGGGCAGACATAAATGAATAACATCACTATTTATTTCGCTTCCTTCTCCAGAGATTAGTCGGCTTCCAAGGAGGAGACTGAGAAAGTGACTCCCAAGTAGGAGTTACTAAGTAGCTCTGGAGAGCGAGACATGCCGTTTTAAAGGGGAGAACCGAGGAAGCCAGGCTCACTGACCGGTCTCATCAACAGCCCAGCAGAGATGCAGGTTCACGTGTATAGTTGCTCCAACACACAGCTTAGCTACCAGTCTGACTTTGACCCTCACACATGCACATGTTTTGTATCTGCTTTGCATCCTTAATTTGTAAGTATCACTTAGGGTAAGGATCCATTTTATTCTAATTTATTTTTATGATTGATTGATTACAGGTTCAGAAGCAATTGCAGGGTCCAAGTTACCCCAAGGTTTATTTTCATCAGTACTTTTATTTTTTTTTCATATTTTTGCATTAATTCTTTGAAAATTTCACACAAATTTGTTTTTATCCTAGGTGGCAACTTCCTGTACTTTTACAAAGGACAGACAGGCCTGTGCCTCAGGCATCGGTTGCCAGGGTCCTTAGGCTTTGATCACTGATCTGGAGCTGGAAATGTCAGATGGGCCCTTGGCTGGCCTCTCTGTGGAGGGAACTCACTGTCCAGTCACGCAGTCGGTCTGGCATCGTGTCTGACGCCTCCTTTTCAAAAATCCGTCTTTGCTCAGGCTGGGGGTCAAATATGTAGGTAGGAGCCTGGTTAATTGAGGCAGAGGTCAGCCGACAAGAACATTATGAAGCTGTTACAAAAATAAGAAAGCTTTCCATGTTCCCACTGAAAGCATCTCTCCAGTATACAGCAAATGAGCACAAGAAAGTCCAGAATGAAGTGTGGAGCCTGCTGTTTACATGACAGTGAAGGGATAGATGTACATACATCTGCTTATACAACGGAAGCCACTGCAAGGGCTAATGAGAAACTGTTAGGGTTGCCATGGAAACACTGAGTATTACGACTTGCTCTTTTTACTCTTTGGTTTATAATTGATGCACATTAATTACGTATAACGAGTTTCACTATGACAGGTTAATGCACATATACTTTATATTTTGGCCACGTTCACTCCTAGTGCTCCCTTGTATCCCCTCCCACTTCTGCAGGACTCAGCCGACCTCCGGACTCCCTACTTTGGTGTCTTTTGCCTTTTTGATTGACCTAGTGAGTCACATCAGGGTTGGTACAGGAACACTGGTGTAAGTTCTTCACAGGAGCATGGAGACCTTAGCCATTATCCACACCATTGGATAAAATGTTTCTCCCTCTTTCGGCAGCCATTAACTGTGTACATGTCCTCAGAGAGGGGCTAGGCCTGAGTCCTGCCCCTCCTCCATGGCTGTTGGCCAGCTCAGTATTGGGCAGGTAACATAGCCACCCTGAGTTCAAGCACAGAGTCTTTTCAGTTTTTATTGGGATTTTAAGAGAAGTAAATCCAACTGACCAGAGACTAAAACAGAGACGAGATGAGTATGAGATATGCCTTCCTCTTCAAATACGGATAACATTCTGGCTTCCAACAGTTTGATTTTTGCAAATTTGTGGATCTGGTGTGTTATATCCGGACTTTTGTTTACATTGCATCCCTATATTGTTTCTATTGTCCTTTATGTTCTGTTTTTACTGCCCTGTGGGAAATTACTGATTGTTTCGTCATGTTGTAATGTGCCACTTAGACTCTGCCTATTGACTGTGATGAGCCGCATGACCCTGAATGTTCTAGGTGCACATGGGGCTTTGTTTCTGCTGAGTGGCTGTCGGGGAGTACCTTCTGGTCAGAACGCTGCTTGTACTGTCCTCAACTGGGGTGGGTCCTGCTCAGTTGAATGCTTCGAAGGCCGAGGACATGTCTTTATGCAGTTAATTCTCTGTCCCCCACCATCCTACCATAGTGCTTGGTGCAAGTGGCCGGTCCCCAATGTTGGTTATCTTTCTGTTTCGAGTTTCACATGCCCAACTGGCCTATCCCGGCCTCCTGCCTCCAGGGAATGCTACGATATCTGTCTATTTTTAGGCAAAGAAGAAAGATTGCCTGGTGCCTTCTGCCCACAGCTTAACCCAGCAGAGCAGATAAATGCCCTCACTCTTGAGTGGCGTTCTCCGAGGCTATAAAGGTCTCACGTTCCTCCTTCCTCACCTGGCTTAACTCAACCCTTAGTCGCTCCTGCCTCCCTGCACGGAGAGTGAGCCATAAAACATGAAGGTTTTGCTATTCTTCGCTGTTTTCTTCTGCTTGCTCCAAGGAAAGTCAGGTAAATGTCATCTGACTAGCTCTGGAGAAGGCAGGACTGCCATTTGTGCTTGTGGACAGCGTTGAGACATGTTTGGGTATAGACAGAGGGCACAGGCAGTAGGCTACTCTGGGGCTCCCGGTTGGACCACTTTTATAATGAAGAGGTGTGGGAGTTTTATTTATTTGTTTTGTTTTGTTTTTGAGAGTGGTAAGGTTTATAATACAAGACATAGAAGCTTGTTTTCTTGAATACAAATAGAAAGACCTGGTTGCAATCTGACATAGATTATTCAGCCTGGATTTACAGTGATACAAGTGTCAGAGCTGGAAGGGAACAGAAGTCTTCTAAGGCACATGCCTTTAATCCCAGCACTCAGGAGGCAAAGGCAGGTGGGTTGTTGTGAGTTCAAGGCCAGCCTGGTCTACAAAGTGAGTCTAGGACAGCCAAGGCTACACAGAGAAACCCTATCTCAAAAAATAAAACAAAACAAAAGATCTAAAGCAATCCAGAGTCTGTGGACAAGCAACCAAGCTGCAGAGACAGTGTAAACTCACTGCTATGTAGTAGACAGGGAAGGTACTCACATCTGTGGCATTCCCCTAGCTTTTGTAAATAACCTACTGCTACTACTACTGCTGCTGCTGATTACTACCACTCCTCCTCCTCCTACACACACACACACACACACACACACACACACACACACACACACACCCCTCAGATGTATCCTTTAAATGACTTTTCAAATGAAAGAACATGAGTTACTCAAAGAAAACTAGAGTCCAGACCCCGAAGCCTTTGAACTAGTGGCTCTTCTGTCAAGGCGGACTGCACCCACATCTCCGTATCCCCTCAGACTGTGGTGGACTTGATAGGCACAGAGTCATAGTCAATACTCATTTGAAGTTTGGCTATTTCAGGAGACTGTTTTTCTATACAGATCAGACCCATGTTGTATTACTGTTGCTTTTAAACACATGATGTGTGTCTAGCCTTGTTAGAAAAGTCTCTTTTTTAAAACTATCTCTTTCCCATGGTGCTTTCTTTGTTTTTGTTTTTTGAGACAGGGTTTCTCTGTGTAGCCCTGGCTGTCCTGGACTCACTTTGTAACCCAGCCTGGCCTCGAACTCACAGTGATCCGCCTGCTTCTGCCTCCTGAGTGCTGGGATTAAAGGCATGCGCCACCATGCATGGCCCATGGTGCTTTTTTTAATGGGGACTGTATTTAGTTTTTTTTTTTTTTTTAACATAGAAGGCCACACACATCATATTTTCTTCTTCTTCTTCTTCTTCTTCTTCTTCTTCTTCTTCTTCTTCTTCTTCTTCTTCTTCTTCTTCTTCTTCTTCTTCTTCTTCTTCTTCTTCTTCTTCTTCTTCTTCTTCTTCTTCTTTATAGTAGCAGTAAGAGTGAAAATCCAGCCACAAGCCAGGAGGCAGACACATTTATAATTTTTCTACACCCAGAGACCTGCCTCCTGTTGCTCTTTTCCTTTTTTCTAAAATTTCTAATTCAGCATAGAATTCCAGTAATACCTGTGTCAGAGCTATACGAGAACAAGAGATCTTCTAAGGCACCCACCCCAGAGTCTGTGGGCAAGGAACCAAGCTGCAGAGAGAGTGTAAAATTCCCACTATGCAGTGGACAGAGGAATTTCCCGCCCCTACACTGTACCTCTATCTTCAGGGAGCTGAAGAACTCTGATGGAACCGAAGTTTCTCAGGGCTTACAGTGTGGGCCAGCGTATTTCACACATCCTGGTAACACCATGAGATATAAGTTATTGCTCTGAAAAGCTAAGGGGTCAAGTCTCATTGAAATTGGGGCTTAGCTGTGCAAGAATATAGTGAACTCAGTACTGGGCTGTGGGCTGGACTTGCTGTTTATCTCCATCTGTTGCATCCACACACAGCGGACGTGCCACCGGGAATCAGAAACACGGTCTGCCTCCTGCAGCATGGCCACTGCAGGCTTTTCATGTGCCGTTCTGGTGAGAAAAAGGGGGACATCTGCTCTGACCCCTGGAACAGATGCTGCATCCCCAGTCTCATGGAAAACGGGACACAGAAGACTTAGGCTGAAAGATCTAGGATGTGGGGTACAAGCTCCTGGAAGATGGAGACCCGGAAACACCCCAAAGACCTTGAGTATGTGCAGCTGATGGAGTTTGCCCAATAAACACTTGCTGAATAATCTATCACCAAGGCAAACGTTTGGTGAAAGAATTTTTTTTTTTTTTTGAAAAGGTGTTAGTTTGCCATTTATTTTAAAGGACTTGGAGGAATTCCTGTTGCTTTCTTTATTTTTCTGCTTTGTCCTTTCTTTGTAACGGGTGACGTTTCCTACATACCTAGGGACAGGGTAGAACAGAGAACAAGTTCAGCTCCAAACGCCATTTTCAAAGGGACAGGAATGGCTAACTTACTGGCCTTACGTCCTCTATGGCAATCCTTTTATCAAGCCCTGTGCCAGCGTCTTCCTTCTTGCTCAGGCCACTAGGGATCCTGTCCCACTCCCAGAGCCTCCTCACATTGTAACACCGACACCCACATAGAATTTTCTTGCCTTTCAGCATTTATTCTTATGTTATGTCAACCGAGTAACATGGTGACCTTGCCATCTTCTAGAGAATATAATACAGGTTAAGATGGCCATTCCTGGGATTTAAGAAAAATGGGGGGGGGGGGGGCGAGATCTCCTGAGGTCAATCAAATTGCCCCAAGTCAGAAACTCATAGAAATCAGAAACTCATAAACAGGATTCTTGATGTGCCTGTAAAACTGTCCATTGTTGCTTTTATCTTTAAATGCTTGTTTATTTATTTGTGTGTGTTTAGGTGTATGTGTTTGTGAGGGGGTGTGCATTGAGTGTGTGTACGGTGTGTGTGTCTGTATGGTGCCTTTGTGTGTGTACAGTGTGTGTGTGTGTGTGTGTGTGTGTGTGTGTGTGTGAGAGAGAGAGAGAGAGAGAGAGAGAGAGAGAGAGAGAGAGAGAGAGAGAGAGAGAGAGAGAGAGAGCGCCCCTGCTCTTGCCATGTGCACATGTGTGGTAAGGATTTGGGGGAATGAGTTCTCTCCTTCCTTCATGGGCCCTGGGGTGGAACTCAGGCCATTTGACTTGCACAGCCAGTGCTTTCATCAGCTCAGCCACCTCCCTGAGCCCACCCTGCTATTTTTAGAGAGTATGTTCCTGAACACTTGAAGCTCTGAAGGGCCCAACAGTGCGGCGTTTGCTGGTGTTCAGCTGTGGGGGCAGCTGCCTGAGAGTGGTGAGTTAATTACAGATGAGGAGTGCAGATGGTCGCTGAGGGAAATGTGCAGCTGTATCGGAGACCACATGCCAAGCAGATAAAAAGCCCGTAGGTTCTCATCCCGAGCATTTGGCATCCTGGCTTCCACCTTTCTCCAGCCTCTTCTGGGTGTATTGATTATTCCCCCCCCCCTAAATATAATCCCTGGGACTGCACAGAAGGGAGCCCCCCTCAGACACTAGCATCTCCTTGAAGCACTCTCTTGTGCCTGTGAAGAGTGGAATGCATCCTCCGTGTCGGTGGGGCTGCCTGTGTGGGGAGGGTGCTTGGCTCCAGGTTCAGCCTCTGCTCAGAGCTAGTGAAACTTTTGCCCACAAAGCAGGAGCGTCACCTCTCCAAGCTCAACAAAGCTAGCCCGAAGTGGCAACCGGTGCGGGGGTGGTGGGGTGGGGAGGGCGGGAGCGACGGGGGTGGGGCGGCGGGGGGGGGGGGGGTTGCCAAGATTAGAGCTTGGTCAGGAGTGTGCCTCCACCCTCCCAAGGACGCCGGGCTCTGGAGTGGCTGTTTCTTATGCTTTTCAAGGCTAGATGAGGAAGTTGGGCTCCAGCACAGTACACCACCAGCTTTCCAGAGCAGGTGACACTTAGTGGCTCTGGGTGGGATTCTCCACAAGCAAACTGATGAGAGAACCTATACCTTTGTCTTTTTTGCCCACCACACAGCCCAAACAGGGACAACGGAGGACCGGGCCAGATGGATTTCATAAATCCCTAGTATACACTAATACCATAGAATATATTGCTCGTTGTATAGTATATTTTAAAATGTGTTTGGTTGTTATTTTATTTTTGAGGACACTTTTTCATGTAGTTTAGGCTGATCCTCCTGTGTCCACCAACTAAGTGCCGGGGTTATAAGGGGTGGCACACTGTAATCTCAGTATTCAGGAGGCAGAGGTGGGTGGATCGCTGTGAGTTCAAGGCCAGCTTGATTTACAAAGTGAGTCCAGGACAGCCAAGGCTACACAGAGAAACCCTGTCTCGAAAAACCAAAACCCAAACAACAACAAACCAACAAAACAAACACAAACAAACAAAAAACAAAACTAAGTGTGCACATTACATTGGCTAATCAATACTGGGTATTGTGTTCAGTTCCCACGCATGCTAGGCATTCTAATAATCTGAAGCAACATTGTAGCAATGTTCTTTGGTTGAGATGCAAAACTTCTTTGAAAGAATGGTTTTGTACTTAACATTCAGAGGAGACGAGGCACCTGCAGTCTTACTTACCTGCTGGAAACTGAGGCTTAGACTGACAATTCCAAATGACAGTAGGAAAGAACTTCTTGGCAGGGCAAGAGGCTTCTGCCAGACGGTTTAGAGGCAATCGGATACTTAGTTTACCCGTGAATGGTGCCCCTTTAGTCTGAAGGGATCAGTTTAGAGATCCTAATGGGCACCAAGAACAATATTCACTCCTCTTCTCCATGCTATACGTTTTCTTATATGATGAAATGAAAGTATTTATGGTCTTAAACAGTCCCGACTTACCATTGATGCTTATTGTCTTTAGAGGTGATAAAAAACCAAAATAAAACAAAAAAACCCTGGTGGGCCTCGCGACGATACCAATAATTACCACAAGAGGGCGTGCCGCCACTGCTAATGCCAAAAGGGGTTTTGTTTTGTTTTGGTTTTCGTTTTTAATTTTTATTTTATTTATTTTCTCCACTGAAGCTAGTCCCATGGTTAAGAAAAATCCCCTTGGATTTCTGCAAGATTCAGAATTAATTGCACGTTTAGCCTGACTTTCTTGGTACTAACTGTACGTCTATCTCTGTCCTACACATGTTAGCCGTTCAGTCTGAGTCACTCTAGGGAGTGGAAAAGAATTCAGTTCAGACTGATCCATCCGGATATTTATTAAAGTATCCCCGTGAATATCTTGTTTGGGAGTAGAGTCCAGCGAAGCTGCAGACAACAAACTGAGAGTCTGCATCCCACTGCTGGTCTTCAGTGGCTGTGACCCCAGCAGGTCCTTTACTCAACGTACACCAACCAGGAGGGAGGTCCATGACAGCAGGAGCCCAAAGGCCCAGGGCTGGCTCTGTGCAGGGTGTGTGGGCTCTTCAGCCAGCTGCAGAGCTGTGCTACTCCAATGTCTCCTTGGAGGGATTATACTGGAAGTTAGGAGGTCCGCCCACAGTCCTCCACCACTTCCCTCACTCTACGGAGAAGCAAATCCTTGTCAGTTCCCAGACAATGAATGGTTCTCTAAATTCCTGAGTCATCAGCGCAGCTGGATGCCAGATGGACCTGCCAGGTCCCCAAGCTTCCTCCAGGGAGATGCGTCCTGTGCATTAGCTCACACTGGACTGTAGGCTGCTCCACAGCTGACTCCTTTGGAGGCTGTCATCAGTCTCACCTGCAAGGAAACGTGCTTCCTCTAGCTGACTCTGAGGAGTCAGCGTGCTCTTTCTACCAGCCGGGCAGTCAGGGCTTGGTAGTTTCTGTATGAGCCATAGAGAGGCATCTTGGGAGACAAAGAACATCAGTGTAGCCTGACTCAGGACCATGTAAAACTCAGATGAGATCTTCTCAGCCTCCAGGCGCAGACGCATTCCGGTTGCAGTGCCCCGAAGTCCAGGCAGCATTCCAAGGCACACCCAACTTCATCCTTGTGTCTGCTTTCTGTTACTATGACAAAATGCTGGAGACAACTAACTTTCGTACATTTATTTTTAAAATTAGCATACAGGGTATCACACGGATCCTAGAGACAGGGAAATGGAAACCTGAGTCAGGAAAGCAGTTCAAGGCTATGCAACTAAGGAGGCAGGGGAGAGAGAGAGAGAGAGAGAGAGAGAGAGAGAGAGAGAGAGAGAGAGAGAGAGAGAGAGAGAGAGAGAGAGAGAGAGAGAGAGAGAGAGAGAAGAGCCCTGTCCACGTCCTTCGGTGGGTGTATGTGAAAGGACCTTGGGTGTTTCTAGATTTGCAAGGGTGCACGTGAGTCTGGAAAGTCACCTCAAGTGACTCTGGAGTAAAGGCCAGGGAGGAACTCCTGCCTTGGAAGAAGAGAGAAACAGACAGGAATGCGGGAGATTTTCTCTGATACAGGCTGGCAGTAGAAGCAAAGGATTTGAACCCATCGTGTGGTCTCTCCACCCTGACAAGCAGCTTTCCCACCTTGACCTGTGAGCTTCCAAAGAGAGCTTAAGCCAGTTGCTTCTAAGACTCTATTTAAAAGCACAAAGGAAGTAAAGCACAGACCCTCTGCCGTATGCCGCTACAGGTGCTGAGCCAGTGGGAACTCGGGGAACAAGGACAGGGTTCCTCTGCCTCTCGCATGGCTCGGGACTTCCCAAGTATTTGCAATTATACCTAAATCCGCCAGCAGAGTTCTGAGACTCCCTGCTAAATCCAGCCACAACAGTTCCCTTGGCAAGCTTTAATAAGCTCAAAGCATTTTAGATTTCTTACCTCTCAGACTATTTACTTCCCAACTTTTGTGCCTCTGTTTCCCATGCCCAATGCATTTCTAAGCTTTGCAATGCATTGCTCAGGCCCCAGCCTCCTGCCTCAGCAGCTGGCATTTATGTACAGTGCCTGAAACAGTTATCTGTCACCTGGTCCCACCCAGAACACCCAGAGTGGCACTGTTCTTTCTTACATCCTAAACGGTGTCTATTTTATATTTTTGGACAGAGAAAAGAAAGAGAAGGAGAGAAGGGTCAGGAAGAAAGGAATAAAGGAAGGAAGGGAGGGAGGGAGGGAGGGAGGAAGGAAAGGAGGAAGAAAAGACATGTTAGGAGTTTTTTTAAAAAAAGGACACACGAGCCAGTCTGGCATTCAGGTAAGAGCCTCCAGGACATAGCGATGGTCAATGAAGCCCTGTTGTCCTTCTGGTGCTGCTGTTGGCTCATTCCAGGCAGCCAAACTAGGGAACCTAGGGGAGAAATAATTGCTTCCAGGTCAAGCGGAAGCTAAGGAGGAAACTCTCCTACACTCGAGGGCGGACCAGGAGACAGGTTACTATGTGAAGTCCTCAGAGGAAGCATTTCTGTGTCATTGTGTGCACACCTCTGTCTTCTTCCTCTATAGAAGGAGCGTCTCTTTATCTCATTCCTTTCACAAAACACGTGTGCCACCCCACCCCACCCCACCCCTCGAGCAAGGAAAGCGCAGTGCGGATGTTAGCTGGCTGGCTGGGTGCAGACCTACACTTGTGAGACAGGGTATGGATCTGGGCCTGTCCCAGGGGATGGAAGGCATTGGTGAGTCAACCCAGGGCTTCCTGGACTCCACATCTGCCGAACCAGTTGTTAGCCGAGACTCACGAATGACTCGCTTAGCTGCCTGCAGTGTAACACTAGGGGTGGTGTGCATCACAGGTGAGCATGGACGTAGGGACCAGAAAGTGTCACGTTTCACTGTTGTCATGGGGAGGGGGTGGAAGGACCTAAGGTCCTTCCTGCCAGCTACTAGGCAAGGCTCGTCTCTCCGCCATGCACTTGTCCTCACCTTTAAGGAATCAACTTCCCCTATCTTCAGAGCTTTGAAACTTACTATTACACCCAGACCCCTCCATAGAGCCCTGCCCTATGCAACCAGTATAGCGCCTTGACTATTTTTTTTTTTTTTAAGTGAAGATTCTGGAGCAGGAGCAGTGCTTGCTTTGTGTCTCTAGGTGACGGCCGTCACCCATACCATGGAATCCCGGTTCCTCCCGGACAGTCCGTGAGCCTCCCTCAGCACAGCCACTCTGCTGCTGTCACTCATGTGCACTGGATGGTGTTTCCTCACCAGCAGCTTACAGAGAACAAAGATAATTATCTCCCGCTGCCTCGTGTCTTCAACCCCCCTAACACACCCAGAGGTATCAGATGCAAACAGAAATGGCTTCAGGGTTTCCTTAGAGAAGGCAAAATGATAAAAATCAAGCAAACTTACATTTTTTTTCTCTTTTGGATTGTAAAAGAAAACACTCTTGCCCAAGCCCCCTTAAAAGTTGGCTTTCCAAGTGGTGTCTTAAGTGTTCCAGGCTCAGTCTCTTGCTCAAAAGCCCTCTTTCTATTCTATTTGTCTTCCCTCTCTTACTTACTCTTGGAAATTTCGTTCCTGACTCTATTCCTATCCAGTGACCCTTGCACGTGGCCAGACTGGATCACCCACCCTGAGGTGCAGAGGGATAATTGTGGGCGTGTAGCGTGCCCGGGTTGAGGAGGATGAGCGCGTTAGAACTGGGAGTTCCACGGCACTCTGTCTAGAATGGCGTAGGTCCAACCCCTCAGACTTCCTTCTATGCGCCTTTTAGCACGAACATGGATAATCTCATCTCTTTACATCACAAGCTTGCTGGGTGGAGTATTTGTACTACTCCCTAGGATGGGCACTTGCCTTTCAGCGTAGCACAGTTGTCGTGACACTGATGAAGGAAATAGTCCCCTCATCGCTAAGATGTTCCTCACTTCCTAAAGCCTTATGAATGCATTTGGTATTTTCCCCATCTCACCTCATGTCTGCTGGGGCACTTAAGACACTGGTTACTCTCTCTCTCTGTGTATTTGAGGTGGTGACACCGGATTCTTCCAGTTAGGAGCCACTAAAACGGATGTGTCTTCCTGAGGAAGTTGAACAGAGGAAGTTCAGACATTCAGGAAATAGTAAATCAAATGTGCGGTGTCAGAATAATATGACGCCTGATATACTTAACTAAAGTGAAGTAAAACACACAGAGAGGCGCCGTGTAGAAATAAAAAGTGTGAAGAAAAAGGCTTTTCCCTGTGGGTAAAGACTGTTTCTTCATGACAGGGGAAGCACTTTCATGCCATTGCTGGTGCAGAAAATGGGCGGGACTTGAGAGGGAGGCCAGGTTATCACTTCTCAACCCCCCCCCCCCCGCCCCAACCTTTTCCTTAAAAGGCAGACCTCAGTATATTTTGGAGAAAAGCTGAAACATGGTTCTGGCTGTGGGTGTGTCTGATGGTCATTAAGATTGATTGATTACAGGCATATGGCACTGTCCCTGCCTTTATGTGGGTGCTAGAGCTTGGACTCAGGTCCTTATGTTTGTGCAAAGGATTGCGAAGACAGCTCTGTCAGTACAGTGCCAGTGAGGCCAGCCCTGATCCAAAGGAACAGAGCACACAGCATAGGTACCAGGTGGCATAGACCACTGATGCCATTGCAGAGACTGCGCACCAGACACATTTTCTCCTGAATGTATGCCAGAGGCCAGCAACCTACAGCACCAGCTAAATCCAGATGTAGATAGTGTTCCTATTGGGGCAGAGCCATAGGAATTTGGTTATTGCTCCTGATACATTTTGCACTATACCTGTGAAGTTGAGTAATTGCAATAGAAATTGTGTGTCTAGCAAAACCTAAAAGTCCCTTACTATCTAACCTTTGTAGAGGGGACCCACTGATCACTAACAGGTGGAACCACAAAGCTCGGAAGCATACAGAAGAGAAGGTGAGAGCCTGTGACTGGATTTCTCTTCAGCGTCAGCATCAAAGATGCCACAGCCAGCTGGGTGTGGTGGCGCATGCCTTTAATCCCAGCACTCGGGAGGCAGAGGCAGGCAGACCGCTGTGAATTCAAGGCCAGCCTGGTCTACAAAAGGAGTCCAGGACAGGCAAGGCTATCACATAGAAACTTTGTCTCGAAAAAGAAAAACAAACAAACAAAACAACAAAAAACAAAAGATGCTGCAGCCTACACTTTTATAAGGGGATTAGCTGTAAATTCTCAAAGCCAGAATGGCTCTGTGGCCTACTGAGGCTGTGAGGCATTTCTTCAGTTCCTAAATCTCTCTCATTCATACTTCCCCACTTATAGCCAGTGGTCGCTCCATTGAGAAAATGAGCTCCTGAACCTTAGGTGGAAAGGTGGACATAAAAACAAAAGGTGAGCTCAAGTAAGAAAAAAGATTTTAGCATAACAGTCTGCTAGGCAGATGGCTTAGCCTCCAAATTTGAGTTCAAAAGCTACAGTTTCTTTACTTTTACAGCACATGTTGTAATTACCATCTTCACATCATTTGGGGCAGGAAAAAAGCATTAAAGTTCAAATTAAAAAAAAAAAAATTTCAGCTGCAGGGCTGGATTTGGGTACCAGCCATCACAAACAAGCAGTGTTTCACCCTTGCTCATTGCACCATTAGCCAATAAGTTAATTTCAATAACCAGCTCTGATTATGTGATTGTGTCAGACATCCTGTTAAAAATAACCCCTGGGGATACAAATTTAAAAACAAGAAGTCAAATTATCTTTATTTGCGGATGATATGATGTATACTATACATAAAAGATTCTAAAAATTCCACCAGAAGTCATCTGGGAAAAAAAATCAACAATTTCAGCAAAATAGCAGGGTACAAAATTAACTTGCAAAACCCAGTAGGCTTTGTGTACAGCACCAGTGAATACACCGAGAGAGACCAAGGGCGCACTCCCATTACAGCTGCACCAAGACTTCCCAAGCTGCGCAGCCAGTTAACTCATGGTGCTTAGATGCTAGAATCAAAGACGATACAATATCTTGGGATAAATTTAACCAAGGATGTGAAAGACCACTACATTGAAAACTTCAAATTTCAAAAACAAAAACCAAAAAAACAACAAAACAAAACAAGGAAACAAACAAAAAAAAACCAGATTGATAAAGACACTAGAAAATGGAAAGACATCCCTTATTCATGGATTGGTGGAATTTATATTGTGAAAATGACCATTCTACCAAAAGAAATGTATGGATTCAATGCAATCCCAATCAAGATACTACGACATTCTCCACAGCACAGAAATAATAATAATAAAAAAAGAGCATCCTAAAATTCATGTGGAACCAGAAAAGACCCCAGACAACCAAATCAATACCCTCCCTGCAGAAAGAAGAAGAAGACTGAGGACATTGCTATTTCTGGCCTCAAGATACACTATAGAGCAATAGTAATGAAAATAGTATTGTACTGGCACAAAACACATGTGTAGACTAGTAGAATTAAATAGAAGACCAAACATGAGAACTTACAACTACAACCAAGAGGTATTTGACAAAGAGGCAAAGCCAAAAACCAAAACCAAACCAAACCAAACCAAACCAAACAAAACACATGCTAGAAAAAAAAAAAAAAAAAAAAGACAACACACTCAACTAACGGTGCTGGAGAAACTGGACATCTGCTTGCAGTAGAATGAAATTAGACACACATCTACCACCTTGCACAAATTAGATGCAATTACATCAAATATCTCAATTTGAAGCCTGAAACACTAAAACTCATAGAAGAAAACAAAGTTAGTTCCCTACAGGATATAGATGTAGGAAAAGATTTTCTGAACAGGACTCCATTAACCAAGGAATTAAGGCCAACAACTGACAACCCAGACATCATAAAACTAAAAGATTCTGCACAGCTAAGGAAACAGTCAATAAATTAAAGAAGAAACTCATAGAATGGGAAAAAAAACTTTGCCAATTATATTTCTGGCAGAGGATTAGTATGTAGAATATACAAAGAACAAAAAAAAAAAAAAAAATCAAGAAAACAAACCACCCAATTTAAAAAAATGAGCTAGGGATCTAAACAGATAGTTCTCAATAGAAGAAATAAAAATTTCTAAGAAATACCTGAAAAGGTATTCATCACCCTTAGTGTGATAATTTGAATAAGAATACCCTCCAAAGGCTCATTATGATTGAGTGTTTGGTCCCCAGCTGGTGGAACTGTTTGGGAAGGATTCAAAGATGTGGCCTTGTTGGAGGAGGTGTGTTTTGGAGGATTAGATTTGGAGTTTCAAAATTCCATCCATCCCTATGTAGCTCCCCCCCTCATGTTTGTGGGGTCACATGTGAGTTCACATCTACAAATCCAGTGTCATGCCTGCTTACCTGCTGCTGTACTCCTCACCATAATGGTCATGGACTCGCTCTCAGAAACAGTAAGCCCAACAAACTTTTTCCTCTGTAAATTGCCTTGGTTATGATGTCTCCTCACAGCAATAGAGAAGTAACTAAGACACTTAGTTAGCCAAATAGTATTGTGTTGCGCAATATTTTCATTATCCATTTATCTGGTGAAGGACCTTTAGGTTGTTTCCATTCTTTAGCTGTTGTGAATACAGCAGCAACAAATACGTCTACAAAATTATTTGTGGAG
The DNA here is from genome assembly GCF_903995435.1 of Acomys russatus. NCBI lineage: Eukaryota > Metazoa > Chordata > Mammalia > Rodentia > Muridae > Acomys > Acomys russatus. The sequence continues at coordinate 12,950,347 of NC_067163.1, read as the reverse complement.
TAGGGTTTCATACCATTTGGCATATGTCAAGGGTAGTATATCTGGGTCATGTGGTAGATTTATTTTTTTGTTTTTTGAAGATTCTCCACACTGATATCAAAAGTGGCTCTACCAATTTGTGTTCCCACCAATAGTGAACAAGAGTTTCTTTCCCCCCATTTTTCATTTCCCATACATATCACAGCATTCACTGTTGGTTGCTCTTTTGACCTTGGCCATTATGACTGGGGTGAGATAATCACCAGCATGGAAAAATACACCTGGATGTGCACTAAGTGCACTCACATGTAGGCAGCAACCAACCACTATCTAGTTGGACTTTAAAAACAAATTCACAAAGTTGTATTTATTACATATTTGTGCACACACATAAACACATATATGTGTGTAATATATAATAATAGCAATAATCAAAAAAAAAAAAAGAGGCTACCAACCTGAAAGTGGGGCTCAAGGGAAGGTAGCTGGGAGGAGCCGGAGGGAGGAAAGTCAAGGGGGAATTTATGTAATTCTATTTCAATTAAAACATATTAAAAAATAAATAATTAAATAAAATAATCCCCGGGGCCTCACCTTTTGCCTTTGGACACATGATATTCTTGATTCCAGTCCCCAGCCTATGAATGAGTTGACTTCAAGATCATTTTATAAAAAACATTTATGCCTTTCTTTTAGAGAATGTGTAGGGTGTTGGCAAGAACTGCTTCATGGTGAGGTCTCTCTGGAGCTGGGTTGTGAAGTCCAGTTGGAGGATCTGACGCGAGAGTTAACAGTGTGAACAAAGATGCATTATTGTGCACACATCCCACTGGGCATGGTCCTATCCCTGCTAGATGTATAGCAGAATGTCCTTTGGGTGACCTTATATAGACTTTGATGTACTATCTCTTGCTTTATTTCAGCCTTAAGAGTTGAGAGTCAGCCACTGCCCCCCATGGTGGGGGGTGTTGGATGTGATTTTGCAAACTATGACAGAAACATCTACATCCCTGCTAAGGTTTAAGTTCTTAAACTAGTTTGAGCATGTTAAAAGCGGCTGTGACTGCCTAAGCAAAGACTGCAAGATCAAGCCAGACAAAGTCTCAGCATGTGTCGGGGAGGCAGCCACTAGGTTCCACCTGGAGCTGAAGTGTGATTGGCAGTTGATGGCTACAGGAGAAGGGTGTGTCAATTATCTCCAGGGCTGGGGCCCCTAGGAGAACACCCATGCTCCTGTAAATGGCCATTTACCCATAAACATACTGGTACTAAGTGGACTTGGTGATTTAAAAAAAAAAAAAAGAAGAAGAAACATATGAAACTGGGGGAGAATTATAGTGAGGGGACAGAGTAGAAACTGGAGGACAATGGGGACAGAGTCCATCACAATACATTGAATATAATACACAAATGCATGTGTTATCAAATAACAAAAAAGTAGGAAATCTTCATCCTAATTCTTTCCAGATCATGTCTTCTATCACCATTTGCCATGTGTCACCACGAATTCTCCTCTCTACCGGTACCCTCACCTGTTACGGGGTCCCTGCGCGTACTATGGCTGGCAGAGGAGCAAAAGGTGAAGAGCCAAGATTGAAAACTCGCGAAAGTCTTCACTTACCAGGAGATTGGGATAGATGTAGGACATCCCGTTGGGATCCTAGGTGATAGAAGTATGGGAGAGTGGGGAAATAGGAGGACCCAGGGGGTCCTAGAAACCCACAGGAAGACCATCATGACGGGCAGATCTGGACCCAGGGGTTCTGCTCAAACTACTGCACCAACCAAGGACAATATATGCAGTAAACATCGAACCTCTACTCAAATCTAGCCAATGGGCAGGACATTCTCCACAGTTACGTGGAGAGTGGCGACTGACTCTGACATGAACTCTGGTGCCCCATATTAGACCACTTCCCCTTGGTGGGGAGGCCTGGTGGCACTCAGAGTAAGCAGGCTACCAGGATGAGACCTGATAGGCTGTGACCATACGGTGGGGGAGGTGGTGTCCTTCTGTTACACACCTAGGGGAGGCGAATAGGGTGAAAGCAGGAGGGAGGGAGGGAGGAATGGGTGGATACAAGTGAGGGGAAAACAACTGAGATGTAATCTGAATAAATTAATTAAATAAAAAAAAAAAAGAAAAAGAAAACTCGGTACAGCTGGACTTGATCACTCAGACTGGATCAAAACCTCTAGCGAGTCCGATCTTATGGTTTCATTCTCTTGCACATTTAAACACAGTGAAACTTTTGGAGGAAAATCTCCCTGTTACAATTCTCATAGCAAAGCTTTAGGCATAGCTACATAGAAACTTCCTAGCAAAGCACCCATCCTTGACAATAAGAATGAGTTCTATTGGCTGATAAATAGAGCTCAGGCCTAGGGCCCAGAGAGGAAGGGTTTGTAAAAAGCGCAGGTCTGGATTCTATTGGTGGACAGTGTAAAGTACATGGGACCTCTTTCAAAAGGACAGATTCTATTGGTGTAAGATGCAAAGTATGTGGGGGGCCTCTTTTGTAAGGATAGATTCTATTGGTGGAAGATGCAAAGCATGTGGGTGGGTTCTGTTCACTGAGAGACTAAGCTCAGGATAAGGGCCTAAAACAGTGCTCAAGATATTGTAAGGGCCAGGAAGGCTGGCTCCATAGAATAGCAAAAAGATCACCAGGTTGTCAGAAACATCCACTCCAGCCTTCTAGGTGATCAGGCATCAATCATCTCATTCCGTTGAAGAAAATAGGCCTGCATGATTTACAGCCCTGTTTTCTCCACTCCTCTAAGCAGTGCTTCCTGTACTCATCTGCCTCGTGTGGTATTTTATCACCTTATCTAAGCCTCAACTCACTTATCTGTAAAATACATATAACTTTATCAAACTACTGGATGACTCAAATGAAATTAATGCAATTTTATTGCTCTGCGTCGTGTATGGTATATAGTGTGTGCTTGATAAAGATTGACAATGACCACAAAGCCGGGAGAAGGAAGAGAAAGATTGTCAAATTCTTAAAGATGTTTTACTTTTAGCAAGATTGGGGAGTAGGAGAAAGAGGAGACAGCCCACGAAGAGTTAAAAGCAGCAACCAGGACTGGCCAAAATGGAAAGTGTGTTGTCTTGTCATGCCAATCTCAGTGGGTTTTCTACCATCTAACTTGGAAATAATGATGCACACAGAGCCCAAATACCAAACACTATTCATGTTTGACTCTTGGGAAGTCTCAGTTCCAAAGGTCCCAACACGGGGTGTGCTTAATGACTTCTGGGCGGTGATCAAGGTAGAAATGTGCCCCCACGATCACGCGATACAAAGATCAAGTGAGATGGCTAAGCAAAAAAGCCACTGGACTGAATATGTAAAATTCAATGTTGAAGTTTAAAAGAAAAAGTATGATGGTTTATTGAGACAAATGCCGGAAAATAGTAGGTTTATGGGCAATGGAATGAGTGCAAAATAGGTATATAGGCAGCTGCTGAATTTATACCTGGTGGAATTAACTGAACCTTGGCCTTTTTTATTTTTTTATTTTTTTTCCTTTTCCAAACCTACTTTATTTTGAGTTCTTTAATTCTTTTTTAAAAAAATATTTTATTAATTTATTCATAGTACATCTCAATTGTTAGCCCATCCCTTGTATCCTCCCATTCCTCCCTTCCTCCCGCTTCCCCCCTACTCCCCTCCCCTATGTCTGTGGCTGAGGGGGACCTCCTCCCCCTGTATATGCTCATAGGGTATCCAGTCTCTTCTTGGTGACCTGTTATCCTTCCTCTGAATGCCACCAGGCCTCCCCATCAAGGGGACGTGGTCAAAAATGGGGCACCAGAGTTCGTATGAAAGTCAGACCGCACTCTTCACTCAATGGTGGAGAATGTCCTGTCCATCGGATAGTTCTAGGTAGGGGTTTGAAGTTTACTGCCTATATTTTTCTTAGTTGGTGCCATAGTTTGAGCAGGACCCCAGGACCTAGATCTGCCCGTCATAATGTTCTTTTTGTAGGTTTCCAGGACCCTCTGGATCTTCTATTTCCCCATTCTTCCATGCTTCTCTCACCTAAAGTCCCAATAGGATGTTCTCCCCTCTGCCCCACTTTCCTGGTAAGTAAAATCTTTCATGGGACATGCCCCTTGGGCTAGTGTCTCGATATGTGAGTATATACCATTTGTCTCTTTTTGCTTCTGGGTGAACTCACTCATTATGATCATTTCTAGTTCAATCCATTTGTCCACAAATTTCTGGAATTCCTTGTTTTTAGTAGCTGAATAGTATTCCATAGTGTAAATGTACCACAGTTTCTTTATCTATTCTTCTACTGAGGGATACTTAGGCTGTTTCCATGTTCTGGCTATTATGAATAAAGCAGCTACGAACATGGTTGAGCATATGTCTCTGTTGTGTGGTAGAGCATTTTTTGTGTATATTCCAAGGAGTGGAATAGCTGGGTCTTGAGGAAGCCCTATTCCCATTTTTCTGAGAAGGCGCCAGATAGAAGGAAGATGATAATGAAAGAAATGAATAAATTCTGTAAACAACTGCAGGAGGAGGCAAACAAGAGGACCTTCTTTAAGAGACCCTGGAAGTCTGCAGTGCTGTTTTTGAAAGCCTCTCTGGCTTGGGAGAAGATGAATATGCACCATCTCTCTCTCTCTCTCTCTCTCTCTCTCTCTCTCTCTCTCTCTCTCTCTCTCTCTCTCTCTCTCCCTCCCCCCCCCTCTCTGACAAAATGAACCACCCTCACTCATGAATGTAGGTAGTTTTCAGTCAATGATGAAAATCAAGACAGGTTTCATTTAAACCAGAGTACCCCTATAGCAAAGGCCTTTTAATATAGCCCAAGTTTACTTTTGTCTTCACTATCTAAATTTGAGTTCTGTCTCTCACTTCTGAATATATCTAAAGCTGAACCAATTTTGTTCTCAGAGGACTTCCAGGTTACTTCTATGCTTTTTAGGTAGCTACAGAAGGCATACAATCACATTCTAAGGCAATTCAACTCAGTTCCAAGCTACATGTCCTGGGGTCGCCCCTGAAAAGAAATATCTTGTCCATACCAGTCCTATCCGTACCCACAGCCAGAAATTGATCCGGAAACATGCCCAGGGCCTAGAGGACCTCAAGAAAGTCTCATCAGACTTGACTACACCCATCAGGTTTGTAAGCTCCTGAGTGAGTGGGTGTGTTCTCTGCGGTGAGAGACACTGGAAAAGCATGTCAGGAAATATTTCATATCGTCATCACTGTCACATTGCAATAATTGTAATCATGGCTTGCCCTCGTTATATAGGTGGAGAAGCACACCTTTTGGCCCAGTCTCAGCTTGTTGGGAAGCAGTCAACTATGAGGCTCCATTATCTGCTGTTTGCATTCTTCTTGTTGTTCTTGGTGCCTGCTCCGGGTAAGATGGATTGGGAAATAAGGGGCGGAAAGGGTTCATAGTATGTCATTTAGTCTGCCCTTCTCTGTTCTTCTGGGTGAGCATGAAATCAGCTGGAGTTGTTGACTGGAACCGAACATCCCCAATGTTTTTTTTTTTTTTCCAATAACAATCATTAAGGGCCCTAGAGCAGGCTTCTGGGTCAGTCCTGCCCTACTCTTAGAAGACTAACTAGTGTCACTGATGCCAACGCCCCACCCACCTCATCATTGAAGTACTACAAATGAGACATGGGAAAGCTGATGTGAAATTTTAATTCTGGCAGAAACGAAGAACAATTTAGTCTGATGCCCAAACCCATAGATATCTATTCTAATGGGCTCTGGTGTTTGGAGGGAAAGAGACAGGGTGAGCTGCTTGAAAGCGCATGGTACTATGGCGGTCCCAACCCCCAGTTCTTATGGTGTGGCTTAGAGACCAGGCCACTGTGTGTTCATGGCTGTGGGGCAGCCCGTAGAGACATCATCTGTTTCCTGCTTAGACCACCTTTAACTTGTGATTTCATAGGAAAAGAGAAAAGAAACAAAAGTGAAACGGAACTAGTTCAGCAATGCATACTTTGCTGGATCCAATGTCTTCCTAACACTCTTTTTTTTTTTTTCTAAACTATTCTTGTATTTTTCCTCTTCCAGGGGATGGATTCATCCTAAAGGGCCTCCAAAAATTCTTCTGCCGAGTAAGAGGTGGCCGATGTGCTGTGCTTAACTGCCTTGCCAAGGAGGAGCAAATAGGTCAATGTTCTAACAAAGGTCGTAAATGCTGCCGCCGAAAGAAGAAGTAGAACGCCCGGAAGAAAATGAGAATGTCGCCATGTTGGGGGATGAGGGGAGGGGGGGAATCCTCTTGGGAGTGTATAAAAGTGAAATTAAATTAATATATATTGTTTAAAAAATCCTAGTAGCTTAATCTTTTTGAAAAATTCTGGTCATTGTTAACACATGGGCAACTAAGATAGTCATTAGACTCAGTCTGATTTGAATAAAACAGCTTCTCTTTAGTGGTCTACAAGATATTTCCCAAGGGCCAAGGATGCCGGTAGATGTGTATGTATGTAACACATATATAAATATGTGTACATATATGGAGTGTACATACATAGGCAATCTATATTTTGTACATTTTATACCCCACTGAAAGGGAGTCATTATCTCTTGAAATACCTTCTTATGTCTTACTTTGAGTTTTCTGGCCTTCACCCCAGGATTTCATTTTCCTGAATCTAAAATGTTAGTTCACTCCAGGTCAACCTTAAGGTCCTTTGAGAACCTTTGCTCAGAGAAAGGAGAACCTGTGCTTCCTCAGGCTCTCCCTGCTCTCCTGCTCTGAGGGCCTTTCCTCCCCTGCTTCCTGCCTGGTGAGGACTCTACCCACACGTTGCTCAACTCTGTGTCTGTCTTACTGTTTCATCTTCCTCAAAACAGCAAGCTTCTCAAATGGGAGCAGTCTTAACCTAGATGCGCCCGCTACAAGGTTCTTACCGAGTCCTCTATTTACAGCTCTTGCTTGGTTGTTTTTTGTTTGTTGTTGTTTTAAATTAATTTATTCAGATTACATCTCAATTGTTTTCCCCTCACTTGTATTTTCCCATTCCTTCCTCCCTCCCTCTTTCACCCTATTCATCTCCCCTAGGTCTGTGGCAGAAGGTGACCTCCTCCCCCACCATATGGTCACAGCCTATCAAGTCTCATCCTGGTAGCCTGCTTATTCTTTCTCTGAGTGCCATTTTTGTTTTTTGTTTCTAACAAAATATTTCTATTGGTTATTTGAGAATGTGTCACATCATGCACTCCAATCACACTCACTTCCCAGGCCTCCCAGGTTTGCCTCCCCCCACCCCAAAGAGGAAGGAGAAGGAGGAAGAGGAAGAAGAGGAGGAAGAGAAGAAGGAAGAGGAGGAAGAAGGGGAGGAGGAAGAAGGGGAGGGGAAAGAAGATGAGGAGGGGGAGGAGGAGAGGGAGGAGGAAGGGGAGGAGGAAGAGGAAGAGGAGGAGGGGAGGAAGAGGAAATCAGAAGTCCACATACTCATTGGAGCATAGTCAAACTTCTAGTAGTCAACCCCTTAAAGAAAACAGTCAGTCCCTACTTACACCCTTACCAGAAGCCCTCACTTGTTTTTGATCTGTGGACATTCACTCACTGCTACTTTCTACATTTTGTTGCATGATTATTAATTCTTAGCAGCATAGCCTAGATCTTCAATTCTAGACACTTAGTACCCTGACAGTGGAACTAGTTAACAGGTATCCTTTGAGTTGATGGACGTTCATGTAGCTTAGAGGTACTTTCATTTTATTTGGTGTTTTCTAGATCTTCTAGCATACCCAGGTAGTGTTCCTCTCCCCTCTCATCAGTACCCAGTTAGAGGGTACACAGGATAGCCGGGCTCCCAGCAAGGGCAGAACCACACTGCCTAACAAAGTTTATGGAACTCATCTTCCATCAGAAAAGGGTGATGTGAAAGGCTGTTTTCAGACACTAAACAACAACCAGTGCAGGGGAGAGAGATAGAGAGAGAGAGAGAGAGAGGAGAGAGAGAGGAGAGAGAGGAGAGAGAGAGAGAGAGAGAGAGAGAGAGAGAGAGAAATGGAGACAGGAAGAGAGAGACAGATATAAAGAGAGAGGGAGAGACAGAGAGAGAGACACACACACACAGAGACAGAGAGAGACACAGAGAGAGAGACAGAGGGAAAGACAGACACACACACACAGACAGAGAGAAAGACAAACAGACACACACATACACAGACAGAGTGAGACAAAGAGAGAGAGAGAGAGAGAGAGAGAGAGAGACAGAGAGACAGAGAGAGAGAGACAGAGAGAGAGACAGAGACAGAGACACAGAGACAGAGGCAGAGAGACAGAGACAGAGACAGAGACAGAGAGACAGAAGGGGCACTGGGAGGCAAAGTCACACGACCAGCAGGCAATGCTGCAGCATGGAGCCATTTGAGACAACAATTCAGATACTACGACACAGCCCTTAGTCCCTTCAGAGGTGGGAAAAAGAGGAGAGGGATTTCGATGAAGACAGTGTTTGAGAACCGCACCAGAGAGGAAGGTGGGACTTCAGTCCTAGGGTGAGTGATGACTTAGAACAAAACATCATGTGGCCAGAGAAACACGAGAGCACAAGAAAGGAAGTAAGTGTGTGGATGTTTCGGGAGAACACAGGCCTGGAAAATGCATTCTCACCAGCACAGTGGGGAGAGCGCTCTATCATCGCGAAGTAGCATGGTGCCCTTAGTGAGCTCTTTACAAAAACCTAAATCTGAGGCAGAAGAAAGCCTGGCTCGCCTTCAAAGGAGATGGTCAAATCCATCATTCACCAACTCAAGCTGTCCATTGTGCTAGATCCCAAAGAAACTACCAGACAGGCAGAGAAGCAGGAGAAGGACACAGTCCACTACTAGAAGAAAAGTCATGCATTACGGTGGACTCAGTGAAGCCAAGGACAGGAGAATTAGACAACAGAGGTGTAAACGAGTCACTGTAAGCATGCCCAAGGCCTAGGGTAAAAATGCTCATGGAGATAAAGGTAAAACATGTAAAGGGTGAAATGGAATTTCCAGAGATAAGTAATAGTTATCTGAATAAAAATATGTTGAATTATGGCTGGAGAGGCAGCTCAGTTGGTAGAGCATTTATCAGCATGCATGAAGCCCTGGGTTCGATCCCCAGCACAGCATAAAACTAGGCATGTTGGCTCAAGCTTGTAATCCTAGCACTTCTGATGTGATGGTGTGAGGACCCAAAGATGGAGGTCACCCGACTTGATAGGGAGCCATGGATGGCCTTCACCTTAAGGGGACACTGACAGAGCCTCACCACAAGATGGCAGTAGCCTGCAATCTTATTCTTGGCAAATTCATCCTGGCTCTCCATTGTCTCAGAGCACTGGAGGGGTTCATGGCAGTGCCAGGTAAGGCTGGTGTTACTTAGAGTACCCTTCAAGTTTTGTGCAGTAGAAAAGTGGGGGGTAAAGCTATCCAGATACTTTGGTCGTTGCATGGGGGTGAGCAGCAAAGAATTTGAAGACAGGCTGGTTTTGTTTTCCAGTGACAGCCCCGTCACTTAGTAGTTGGTTAACCTCCATGTCTCTTAACTTTCCCAAGTCCTGGATTTTCAGGTGTGAAATTGAGTCCTTCCTCTCCAGCAGGTTTGTGAACGAGGATTAAATGACACCTTCAAACTAGAGCCAGCCTCACTAAGCTCAGTGTTGAACGAAAATACAGGGATCTGTGCAAGGATCAGGGGAAGGGACTTATGGTGAGAACAAGCAGATAAAAAGCTTTCTTCTTTACTAATAATTTGTAATTTGTAAAATGTAACAAGAATAAAAGCTTTAGGGGACTAATAACACAGGCTTCTAAATGGTAAAAGGCTATTTTAGTTGTTAAAAATTTGGAAAACAATAATTTTTAATGAAATATATTGATTAATTATTTGATTTTTTTCTGGTCAGCATTTTCACAGATTAATTTCTTAGATCATCTACACATACTTTGAGCAACTTTGTTACTTTTTTTTTTTAAAGGGCCAGACAGTGCACTATGAGGGAATAAAGGGTATTTTGCAGACCAAGGAAATATTAGGATAAATTATTATGAAACAAAAACATTTCTATATCTAGAGATGTTGATTCTTCTTTTTAAAAAATAGTTTAAATTTTCTTTAGAATTTTCTATGTAAGTACTGTGATTATTTCATTTCCATTTCTTCCTTTCCCTGCATGACTCTTCCTGTGACTTCTCCTAAAATTCATGACTCCTTCTTTGATTATTTTATATAAATATACACATATGTATATATAAATACAGCCTGCTGGGTTCATTTAATATTGCTCACGTGTGTGTGTTTTCAGAGCGAATGACTTGGAATTGGATAACGTGTGAGGGGGTGCATTCCTGGAGAAGATTGAGTCTGCCTCTCTCAGCAGCCATTAATTGCCTGTAACTCTTCCTGGTCCTCTGGCTCTCACAACCTTTCCAACTCTTCTTTCATAACATTTCCTGAGCCGTAGGTGTAGGTGTAGGAGCTGTGTTGCAGACGTATCAGTTTGGAATCCAACAGTGGCATCTTGAAGATGATGATGATTCTTACAAAGATGCTAATATTTAATTCTTTAAATGTTTTAGTTTCATGTGCATTTGAATTTAATTTTACTTATTTTATTATGAGACTTTCTTATTTATTTATTGGTTTTTCAAGACAGGGTCTCTCTATGTAGCCTTAGCTGTCCTGGACTCACTTTGTAGACCAGGCTGGCCTGGAACTCACAGCGATCTGCCTGCCTCTGCCTCCCGAGGGCTGGGATTAAAGGCGTGCACCACCATGCCCAGCTCGAGACTTATTAATTTTCATGTCATGTGTGAATGCTTTGCCTGCATGTCTGTCCATATGACCATGGAGATTAGAAGTGAGTGGGTTAGATAACCTAGCCACCATATTGGTGCTGGGAACCAAACCTCTGCAAGAGCAATAAGTGCTCTTAGCCACTGACCCATCTCTTCAGCTCCTTAATTTAACTTTAAATGAAAATGTTGACAGTGAGGTTTTGACATTTTTGCTCATGTTTTGTGCAGGTGAGGTGGTCAGCCCAGTTCCATGCTTTTCTATAGTTGATTTCTCACTCTGTTGCTGCCCTCAATTGCTGTATTTTCACTTCGAAGGAAAGAAAAGTGAAAGTTAGAAGCATTGTCATTCTCGTTAACAATGGAGTTATCTGGAGAGTCACATGAAAATGGCGTAATTCTCTTTTGAGCCCAACTCTCCACACACTGAGTCCCCATTTCAGGGGTTGTATTGAGCGTTGATGTTTCCAGGCCCCTGTAAGAGTTTTAAGAACTCTGGTGGTTTTCAGCCTTTTTACATGGTCACATCTAGTTAGAGGTGATTCCTTGACTGCTGCAGGGACCCTTGGCATTCCAGCCAGAGATTTAACACTTGTGCACACATTCTGGGATAAATACATGCACTTTCCAAGGTCGGCCCACACTGAGAGCATCCTTTTTTGCCGAGCTGGGGTCACAGCTGTAACCATGACTATCGCCAGTCTGGATCCTGAGGTCCCTAAGCTGCTCCTGAGATGCTCAGAGTGGCCAGGCCAGCCTTGCCCTCTGGGCTGAGCCAGTGGCTCTGTCTCCAGAAATGTCCAGCCTCCCAAGCGCTTGCTCCATTGCCTCCCTGCACTTTACTTGCACGATGTCAAGCTAAGAGGGGGGGGGGGGAAAGCTAAGATGATGGCAACAGAGTGTGACATGAAGTACCACCCTCCTTATAGTTCAGGGCCCTATGTGACATCCCACAACATTCTGTGCCTCCACCCCACCCCATTAGGAAAAGAAGGAAGATGGAAAACGACTTTTTAAAAGAAACACTGAAAACATCATCATGCTGAGAAACCTTATTTTCCAGAAATTGTATCTATGAAAGACTTTGCTTTTTGAAAGTCCACCAGTAGACTTTCCCTTTGCCTGGAGACTGACCACTGCCTATGCGGGCACAGACTCTTATTTGCTTTCCTCAGGTGTAGGTGAGAGATGTGGGGGTGTGGTCTTTATCTCCCCTTAAAAGAGAAGGGCAGTGAGTCTGCTCTCTCCAAGCTCCAAGCTTTGTAGGTTACTATTGTGCCTACAGCAGGAAGCTCCCAGGAAACTAAAACTCCTTTAGGTTAAGGTTTACGCCTGAGCTCACTCCAAAAGCTGCGCAACCTCATCTCCATGTTTTGGCGAGGGGTCCTTCTTTATGATCGCTGTGTGGGCTTCCAGGCTGAGGCACAAGAAGTGACCTTAGCCCATGTAAAGAGAGCAGTATGAGCTGCAGGGAGGAGAGTTCTTGAAGAGACAGTCCACTGTCCTCAGCAGCTAGGCTGATGTCACCATCTCTTTGAGGTACTTGTCCTCAAAGGAAGCAGAGGGGGCAGGGAGGCAATTCCTGCCTCTCCTCCTCCCTCCTTCTCTCACTTCCCTTCCTACTCCCCTCCTTCTCCCTCTCTCTTCCCTCCCCCTCTCTCTTCTGTCCCCCATCCTCTCCCTCTCCTTATTCTCTTCTCTCTCCCCCATCTCCCCTTCCTCTCTCTCTCCTTCTTCCCCTCCCCCTCGCCTTTCCCCTCCTCCTTCTCCCCTTCACTCCTTTCTCATATGTCTCAGATCATCTTGGCTTCTTCTTCTTCTCCTCCTCCTCCTTCTCCTTCTTCTTCTTCATTATCAAGCCCTCTCTCATTCACAGAGTTCAAAACAGGATAGACATCATCCAGGAAAGTGCTACTGGCTGTTCCGTGGGATTGCAACAGGTCTTTATGGGAAATTCACACTTGTATGGGTGGATCTTTAGATGACAGCACATTGCTTTGACAGCAATTGGAAGCAGATGAGTCATCAAAACAGGATGAGTTAGAGCTAATGCTAAGCAAGTTATGTGGGAACCACTAACTTCATTCAACCTCTAAGCCCAATAAAGCCTCTGCCCTCCATTATAGGAATTCCTTAAGACTGTTTGCTCAAAAGCAAAACAGAAGTCTACAAATAAGTAATCATACTAGCCTAATTTAAAGTGTGTGTTTAGATTTAAAATGACTTGGGGAAAAAAAAACAATAGTTAAGATGATCCTACTTGTAAAAATGGGAGGTATATAAATATTGGCCAGATTCTAAATTAAATTAAGGAGTACTTCTTCCTGTATATAAGTAGGACTGTGACATATGAGGGAAGTTTCCCTAAAGAAGGATATGATGAGATAATTAGGAAAAAGTTTGGTGAAGTTATGTGATTCAGAATTTTTAAATAATTTCTTTCGCTGGGCAATGGTGGCACATACCTTTAATCCTAGCACTCTGGGAGGCAGAGACAAGAGGGTGTCTGAGTTCAAGGGCAGCCTGGTCTATAGAGTGAGTTCTGGGATAGCCATGGTTACACAGAGAAGCTCTGTCTTGAAAAAATAATAAACGAAATCTACCATGATACTAGGGAGTGAACCTTGAGCCTAGTGTGTGCTATCTAAGTGCTCTTCAACCAAAGGCCCTCTTCTACAACTCCTTTTCATATACACCAGTTTGAGACATGGTTTCCCTAAATTTCTCAGGCTGGCCTCAAAGTTATTATGTAGTTCCAATGGCCCTCCGGTCTAGGCCTCCTGAGTGGATGGGATTAGAGGCTAGTCACTGCCATACTTGGCTTGACAAAGATTTTAAATGTCCTCAAAAAGACAAGCATTAGAGTTTTGGTTAGCCTGCGGCTGCTCTGAGCAATGGTGGGCCCTTCTGCAAGCAGGCTTAATAGAATCAAGCTAGGTCTTTGGACACACATCACAACCATGGGTGTCCACATACCACACCCCTCCCTTCTGCTTCCTGGTTGCCAAGAGGTGACTGACTTTACCTCCCCGCATGCTCCTTTGCCAAGATGTCCTGGCTTGTGCCAGACCCCAGAACCGGGGTGCCTACTGAATCTATGAGCCTTGAACCAAAATAACCTTTCTTCCAAGTTGATCTGTCCAAAGGACTTTGCCACACAGAGAGAAAACTAATACATTTGCTTTTTACTGTCGGTCAAACATGAGATGAACATGCAAACAGAGAGGGATGGAGAGTTAATTGAGGCTGCACGTTTTCAGACAATTACCTTCCCACGTTCAGTTTTTTGTATGTGCTTCCGTGGCCTGGAAGAAACATCTTCATGTCGAGGATGAGTGAGCTTGCTTTTCAGTACAAGCCCGCATCACACAGGGAAATAAAGTCCCAAAAAGGGGTGCGATGGCATTTGGCTACTCTCTAGCCTCAGACACGGCTTTGTTTGTAACTTGCAACAGCACCCTGACCCAGCCCTGCCGTTCCCTGATCCATCAGAAACTTCCTCTTTGGATTAAACCATGATTGTAGATCCATCATCAGTTATGTTTAAGAAAGCTTCTAATTACAGAGTAGGCTAATAATGACCAGAGAAAGGCAGGGGTGAGGAGGGTAGGGAGAATTTAGTGTTTAAACAAAAAGATAAGAAAATTAAGTCCTGGTCTCCACTGTTTCTATTGTATATTAGTATCACTGGAGCTAATGCGGGGGTGGGTGGGGGGGGGTAGAGCTACTCTTAATATAGGAAATATATGCAATTTGAAGATATGCTAACTATCCTGACTTGATCATTGCCAACTGTATGCATATACTGAAATAGTACACAGTAATCCACAAAAACGCACACTTATTGTGTGTGATTAAAAAAAAAATATCTCTACTGTATGCCAGTCTAAAGATACCTCTACCCTGGCCAAGACCATGGGTTTTCAGAGCACAGTGGTGGGGATAGTGTGTGTCTAAATTCCTTGTTCCCCAGCCTCAAATTTCTTTGCTTGGAACTTCACGACAGCCTTTGTCAAAACTGATTTTAAGTTATAGATTTCTGCCTGCTTGATTATTTAATCTTCCCGTAAAGAGGAAAAAAATATCATGATTAATGGAACTTATTTTTCCTTAGAACGTCCTCATCTCTCAGTTGTTGGCATGAGTTGTGTTCTGATTCCTCCCAATGCTTTTAGAGGTTGAAAATGAACAACTGGATTATGGGCTATACAAGAGATCTCACTCAGCCACGAGCCACACGCCCTCCCTCAGAACTGATGCCACCCAGAGCAACAGGGAGATGGTGGGAGGAGTGCTTTGCCACTATTATGGATTCTCAGAATCCAAGAAGCAACTTGACCTTTCACCTATTATATTCACATTGTCTCAGAAAGCCAAGAACTGCAGACCTCAAGGCTATCAAGGTCCATAGAATTGCATGGCACCATCACCTGGTGGCCAGAACCACCCACTCACTGTTTTCAGTGGGCATAGGGAGACTTGTTCAGACAAGACATTGCCAACTTACTACTTTCCCTGTGAGAGGAAACAGCACCCTTACCTGACTCCATGCCTACCACATTGGGTGGATGGAGAATTGCTAGAGGTTTTTTAGTAGTAAATGATTTTCACCCTTGTGTGGTAACTTGGAGAAGCCTATGAATCTAGGCCCATGTTCTGACCTGGTAAAGCTTGACTTGGCTCACATCCTGTTGCATCTAGCAGCTGAGTGTGCCCAAGCCCAGATGGGTCTATGGGAAACTAGTTCCCACTGGGACCTAAGCCTGTTGCCAGACTCTGAGATGGCCAAGTTAAAGCTCTGAGCAACAGTCATGTAAGGTCAAGTTGTAACTGATAAGTTTGACCCAGCGCAGCCTGGGTCCCGTACACCTAAAGAAGCAAGGCAGGGAGCTTCTCTTGGTGTCCAGTGCAGGAGGAAATCCCACATTTGCGTAAGTGACACTGAGTGTGCTCTCAAAGGGCCACTCCTTGGCAAGAGAGGTAAGGTGCTCTGTGTTTCATACCTGTAATTACTGGGAATCTAGCTCGGGTAGACTTCTACCCAGGAGCCAGCACTTGGACCTATATAAGGCACTGAGCTCAAGTCCTTCTGCCTCTCTGCAACTGACCAGTCTTCAGTCATGAAGCTCTATTGCCTCCTCCTCACATTTCTCCTGGTGCTGCTGTCGCCTTTTCCAGGTGAGGCAGGGAAGTAGGGTGGTTCCCAAGGGAAATGAGAGACAGTGTTTGCTGTCTGTCTGTCTCTCCTTTTCTCCTTCTCCCCTTCTTACCTTTGTTTCTTTGTTTTTTTTTTTTCTTTCAAGCACATTTTAGACAGCATGCACTGTGTGACTGCTAACACAATCCCAGGAGCTTCTCTCCTTACTTTGAGTGAGCCTAATGTAGACTTTTCTGAGCTGATCTGCAGCACCTGACTTCCATTTCCCAACTCTTCATGCTAAACTGGAAACGAGTCTCTTACAGGTGACTTTAAAAATGATAACACGAAGAAAGCTTGACTCTTAGCTGAAGGAAAAGGTATTCATTTAGAAACCTTTACATTTAAGGAGTAGAGTCTCTGCTTACTGTAGAGAGTCCTGCAGAATAACCAGCTCAGCCTCTATTTGAGAACTTCCTGCTCCCCCACCCCAATGGAAGACCCTTACACATACACTCTCTATAAGGGTAATGAGGCTCACAGCTCAGGGGAAGCCACAGAAAACAGCTTCCCAAACTCTGTGTTAATTGTATTTTGTGGGAAAGGTTTATTTTCTTTTAACTTATGTATACATGTATGAATCTGTGTATGAGCATGGGCCAAGGAGCAAAGTATCCACAGAGGCTACAAAAGGACACTGAAGCTCTCGGAGATGGAGTACAAGCAGCTGTGGGCTGCCTGAGACGATCTGGCAAGAACTGATACCAAGTCTTCTGCAGGAGCCATATGCCCTCCTAACTGCTGAGCCATCTTCCCAGCCCCCAGATTATATTTCATCCTTGTTGTTTGGCAAACAGAGCAAAAGGGACAGAAAGCTCAAGAGAAGGGGCTAAAACAAGCAAGAGAGAATGTGATGTGGATGAACGAAGCAAGGCCTGGAACTGCATCAGACAGAAATTGTAGAAAGAAAAACAATTTCATTAACTTTGTTGATGGGCTCTGGTTTACAGAGGAGCATTTGGGTTCCATGAGATACCCAAACACTTAGTCTGTCTGACAGTAAGCTGGGTGCGAAGAAGAGAAGGATAAAGGAAGAATGGGATTAAGGTCTAATTTTAGACATTAGAAACTATCCAGAAAATAAAAAAGGCTATTTTTACTTTTGACTTTTGTTTTCCATTGTAAGTTTACTTAGGCATCAAGTTTTCATTAAACAAGTCCTATACATTAAGCTTTGGGTCAAATACTTAGTTAAAATATTGCCAGGCCACAGAGAAAGAGGGTGCAGGCAGTCCTTTAAGACTTGATAGGCTGGGGTCAGTTGGTAGGGGAGGAGGGCTCCCACTTTCTGAGCACTAGGCAAAGGAGGGAGGGAGAAAGAGGGAGGAAGGATGGGACTAGGAAGAGACAAAAAAGGAGGGGTTATGATCTAGATGTAAAGCGAATAAATTAAAAATAAAATAAATTTAAATAAAAAAAAATCTAGCTATCTGCAAGTTAAAATACCTTAGTTAAAAATAAGAAGATGGCTCAGTGAGCAAGTGCTTATCTTGCCCGTGTGGAAGAGTATCCATGTAGAAACAGAGAAAGCTGGTGCACTTCTGTAATGTCACTGGCAAGGATGCCAGGGGCACACTGGCTAGCCAGACAAACCTACTCATTGAGTTCCAGGTTCAGCGAGAGTCTCTGCCTCAAAAACTGAGGTGGAGAGCAACTGATAAACACATCTTAGGGCAACCTCTGGCCTCTAAATATGTGTGCACACGTGTACATGCATGTACACACTCATACCCACCAGCTGTTTCTGATACTAGAAGAAGGGGCTTGTGTGCAAAAAAGCAGAGGCAGGGCTGAAGTGAAGCAGTTAGGGACTCACACAGAATCTTCACTGAACTCCAGCCTGCTGTCCACGAAAGCTCCGAGCAGTCAGGTGTGGAGCAGTCTCTGCAGTATTCGGGTCCCAGGAGAACGAACGGCCCCCTTACAGAGCAGCAGTGCCAGTCTCTACCAAGAACTGGACTCAATCCTGATCAAACAGGCACTGCAGTCTTGGGAGAAAATTCTGCTGGGGTTTACTCAGGATAATAATAGGACATGGGTATGTACTTCTGATGTGACACTTCCATTCTAACATGTGATTTTTCTTACTCACCTTTCAGCTTTTATCCAAGCAATCAACAATCCATTCACTTGTTTGATCAAAGGAGGCATATGCTGGGGTCCATGTTCTAAAGATTTTCGACAGATTGGCACTTGTGGCATTCCTAAATCCAGGTGCTGCAAGAGAAAATAAATAAGAAGACCAAGAACCAGTGAGACAAACAAAGCACCAGAATTTGTTCCTCCACGAAGGCACACGATGCTTAAACCAAATTAAAGTACTTCGTTTAAATACAAAGATGTGCTGCCCAGTGGCTGTGTGAGCTTGCAGTTTGTTTTCTCATGGGTTGGGAAGTCAATCAGTGGACAAGCAAGGCTCTCTTATACTTGGCAGGGTTATGGGCATCTTGTTCCTGGTTCTGATGTACTGGGTGATGTACTGGGTGATTGTCTGTAACCAGCACTCACCCTACCCCTCCTGCATCCCCTTGACTCCTCTAACCTCTTCGCTCCATCCACCCAATCCCATCGCAAGCCAAAGAAGCCATTCTCAGCTTCCCTTTTGCTTGTGCCTCTTAGTCAATTGTGCCTATGTGGTTATGGTTAAGGTTTTATTACACTCTTTGGCTATGAGATCTCTCGGGTGTGGGTTTGGCCTTATTCATTTATGTACCAGCCACCGAAGGGAAATATTGCATCATATGTTATTTTAAATTGAATGGCCAAGTTGAGTCAGCAAGGGACTTTTCTTATATGCAGACATAAGACATAAGGAACTTATGAAGGGAAAACAAGACCTTAGCAGAAAGCAGCAAGAGCTGAGCATGGTAGCGTGTGCCTTAAATCCCAGCACTCAGGAGGCAGAGCAAGGGGGATCTCTGTGAGTTTGAGGCCAGCCTGGTCTACAAAGTGAGTCCAGGACAGCCAGGGCTGCTACAGAGAGAAACTGTCTTGAAAAACAAAAACCAACAACGAACAAACAACAAAAAGCAACAAGAAGGAAGAGCTGAGGAAGATGAAAGTGAGACTTTCATATAGTTAGAAAGGAAGAGAAGTCAGTGTCTGTCCTAAGCCTGACTTTCCCAGAGCATTTACAGTGTGATGGGCCCTGTGTTTTGCTTGGGCAAAACTCTTTATTTCTTTAGCTTAACTTTTCAGTGTGTGTGTGTGTGTGTGTGTGTGTGTGTGTGTGCGCGCGCGCGCATGTATATGTGTATAATTCAGCTCCAACATGCTGCCTTAGATTTTCTAAACTCCCAGACTGAAAGAAGAAATGAGAGCTCATAATAAAAATATTTCCCCTGGATAGATGCAATTGATAAAAGGAGCATTGGTCAGATAATTGAAGTGTAATGAGAGAGGTTATCTGCTGAAGATAAGGATCACAATGCAATATGTCTTTAAATTAACAGCTGGAGTCTGAAGACTGAGCAGTTTTCAGTCTTCAGACACTGTACTTCTGTCACGTCAGACGCACATACCCATTTGCTATTATCTTGAGTAAAGTGTCTGCTGTGCATGCTTACAGATCTGACTTTGATCCCAACACCCATGTAACAATCCAGGGATGGCAGCACATCTGCAATTCTAGTCCTGGGGGGCAGGATGGAGGCACATCTGCAATTCTAGTCCTGGGGGGTGGGATGGAGGCACATCTGCAATCCTAGCCCTGGGGGTGGGTGGGATGGAGGCACATCTGTAATCCTAGCCCTGGGGGTGGGTGGGATGGAGGCACATCTGTAATCCTAGCCCTGGGGTATGGGATGGAGGCACATCTGCAATCCTAGCCCTGGGGGGTGGGATGGAGGCACATCTGCAATCCTAGTCCTGGGGGGTGGGATGGAGGCACATCTGCAATCCTAGCCCTGGGGGATGGGATGGAGGCACATCTGCAATCCTAGCCCTGGGGGGTGGGATGGAGGCACATCTGCAATCCTAGCCCTGGGGGGTGGGATGGAGGCACATGGATCCCCAGAACTCACTAGCCAGCTTGCCACACCAAATGCACGAGCCACAGGTTCAATGAAAGATTTATCTCAAAAAATGAAGATAAGAGGCAGATGCACCAGAGAAATGGGTAATCAAATAAAAGCACTGGCTGCTCTAGGACCTGGTTGGGTCCCCAGCACCTACATGTAACTCCAGAAGCGGATCCAGCACCTTCTTTTGGCCTTAATGATAATTGTACACATCATACATACAGGAAAAACACCACACACATACAATTATAATAACAGTAGTGATGATAATTTTTTTTAACATAAGGTAGAGAGTGATTGAAGAAAACACTTGACTGCCAGCTTTCACATGCGTGAACACATGTACTTACCCATATAAACAAATGCTACACAAAACACACATATACACAAATGAGAGTGATTTAAAATATCCCCAAATAATGAGGCATCTGACTGTTCTATAAGGACAATATCTGACCTTGTGATTGCACTACTAAACCCACACACATACATCTGATGCTGCGCTCCTCAGATGCTGTCCTCAACTCACTTGATAATCTGCATTTTTATCTATAATAAATGTGTTGCTTCACTGCTACTCAAACTCACTGTCTTAGATTGCAGAAAAGAGACCAGGGTTACTGCAGCAAGTGGAGACAGTCGTTCTTGTCTTCTAGAGGATGCTAGGTTTCCGCAGCGAAGTCCACCTGCGCAGACTCTAATGGCTATTTTGTTTTTGAAGGCAAGACCCTGGAATGCCTAGGTAAAATGGATAAAAGCAAGGAGATTCTAAATAGCTTTGCACTTCTAGAAAAATGGAAGGACCCTTTGCTTTTCTGATAAAACCAGAGCTAGGGGGTGTGCACATAGAAGCAACACCACTGGGCTTCAGAGACTAAGCCAAACAGAAGCTAGGTGTTCCTAAAGGAAAGAGCGTGGCTGCCCTGGGAGAGGCTGTGTTGGGGAATGCTTATCCATTCTGTGAATCGAGCTCCCTAATAGGCTAAGAAAGAAAAACAGTGCAGCTTGCCATCCCTGGGTAGTGGCCAGCGTTTTCCTGTTCACATGGCTGTTGGCTTTTGTCTCTTGGAAACCTATCTAACATGGGGGTGAAGGCTACAAGTCTACACTTTACAACGTCGCTTACTACAAAGGTTGTTGCAGAGGCCACCAGGGAGCGGGAACCTGATGGGTGTGAAGGAAGGAAGATGGTTTGTTTTCTGTCTTCCTGGATTCCCTGGCTCTGGGCATGGGAATTAAAGTGACAAAGCACAAAGCAGCAGAAGCCTGTGTTTTAAGAATGAAGGACTCGTTCCCTGGGAGGAGTGCAGGTGGCACGAGGCCTTAGGCTGCATCTCAGCAAAGGGCACAGTGGTCCACCGGAAAACAACAATCAGTGGCCAGCATTTTAGGGGCAGCAAAATGGGAGTAAAACATACGGAGGGCGAGACTTGGTTTACTAAGTTTGATGGGCAGATTTTGCTTGGTTATTATTTTTAAATTTGTTTATTTACTTGACGCTCCGATTGCAGCTTCTTCCCATCTATCTTTTCCTCCTAGTCCCTCCCTCTCACCTCACATCCTCCTATCTTCCCTTTCTCCTCAGAAAAGGCTCAGAAAAAGGGAGGCCTCCCAAGGCTATCAAATCCACCTTGGCTCAGCAAATTGCAGTAGGACTAGGCACATGTTCTATTATGGCCAGGCAAGGCAGCCCAGTTAGGGGAAGAGGGTGCAAAGTCAGGCAACAGAGTCAGGGACTGCCCCGGCTACTGCTGTTAGGAGTCTCACATGAAGACCGAGCTGCAAACTGTGACCTGTGTAGATGGCCTAGGTCCATCTCATGCATGCTGTCTGGTTGGTGGGTCAGTCTCTGTGGGCCCAGGTTAGTTGATTCTGTGTGTTTTCTTGTGATGTTGTTGGCTTCTCTGGCTCCTTCAACCCTTCGCATCCCCTTCTTTCATGGACTTCTCCAAGCTCCGCCTAGTGTTTGGCTGTGGTCTCTGCATCTGTTTCCCTCAGTTGCTGGGTGAAGCCTCTCAGATGACAGTTATGCTAGGCACCTGTCTGGAATTATAGCAGAATATCATCAATTGTGGCATTGGTCTCAAGTCCAGCACCATTTGATGAAAAGGCTTTCTTTTTTTCCATTGTATAGTTTTGGCTTCTTTGCCAAAAATTCAGTGTCCATGAGTGTGTGGGTTGACTTCTGCTTCTTCTAATCCATTCCATTGATCAACCTGTCTGTTTTAATGCCGATACCATGCAGTTTTTGCATTGGGCCTGTAGATTGCTTTTGGTAAAATGACCAATTTTTACTACGTTAATCCTACCAATCCATGAGCATTGGAGATCTTTCCATCTTCCAATATCTTCTTCAATTTCTTTCTTCAAAGACTTGAAGTTCTTGTCATAACAAATCTTTTGCTTGTTTCGTTAGCGTTACATCAAGATACTTTATATTATTTGTGGCTATTGTGAGCAATTGTTGTTTATATATAGGAGGGCTACTGATATATATATATATATATATCATATATATAAAGATTTATTGATTTATTATGTATACAACGTTCTGCCTGCCTGTGCACCTCTCCACCTGAAGAGGGCACCAGATCTCATTATCGATGGTTGTGAGCCACCTTGTGGTTGCTGGAATTTGAACTCAGGACCTCTGGAAGAGCAGCCGGTGCTCTTAAACTCTGAGCCATCTCTCCAGCCCCCAGTGGTGTATTTTTTTTTTAAAGGATGTTTTTCTATGGTTTGTTTCCTTGTTTGTTTTTCTCTGTCTACTGTCCTGAGTGGCCTGGGGTTCTGGTGATAGCTAGTTTTCAGGTCTGGTAGGGGGTTTCCTATGGGTTTTTGTGGCCTGTGTGCTACCCTTGCCTCTGGGGTCCTTAGTACCATTGTGGCCTGGGGTTCTTGGTGCTAGCAGGCCTCCAGGAAAGCAGGGTGGACTGTGGAGTAGAAAATGGAGTCCAAGGGGTAGGTGCAGTTTAAGTTGATGGGTATGTTTAGGGAATATGGTGGGTAAGGGCTTAGGGTGGGGCCTTACCTGGTTGTCCATGGTTGTGACTGTAGGCCTCTAAGAATATAGGCTGTGCTGTGGGGAGGGAAATGGGGCACAGGGTATGTGGTGCAGTGTAAGGCTGTTGGAGGTGCATTCAGGGGAATTGGAAGGCAGGGGTTTGAAGGTGGGGCTTACTTGGTATCCCTGGGTCTGGTATGCCTCTGGGAAAGCAGGCAGAGCTGGGGGGTGGGAAATGGGGTGTAATATATAGGGTGTGATTTCCTGCTGTTGGAGAGCTTTCACAGGAGTTAGCAGGGAGGGGCTTGAAGCCTACTTAGTTATTTTGAGGGCATGGATGCTTCTGGAGTTAGCCTTGGTGGTTCAGAATCTAAGAACACTTTTAGGCAAACACAGGTATTTCCAATCCCAAATAATCCACCCTGGAAAGTAGCATATTTGGGGGGAAGTCTGTCTCTTATAGGAGACAAGAAAGATGCTCTCTGTAGGGGTAATTTGTAGATGAGGAGATGATAGAAGATGCGAGGGTCCCACAGAATTTGAGAATGATCCTCTCCTCAGCTAATTTCTTCTCTTCTGTGCTGTGACCAACACAGAGCCCCATGCACCCTCTTTAGAGGCTCACAGTATTCTGTCAGTATACTGCAGTCTGCTGTTGCAGGCAGAGAGATAGAGATTTCACCACAGTGCATGTCAGGGATGAGGAGGAAGCTGCTGAAGGAAAAAGGTAGCTCTCTGTGGTGCCGAGGAGAGGAGACACCGGAGCAAGGGTGGAGGTTGGGGGCAGAACTTGTGGAGCACAAATTCACTTGGAAACTTTTCAGAAACAGAGATTTGCCCACATTCATTATTAGGATTTTTAGCTGTGTGGCTCGAGGTAAAGACTGGGCCTTTAGACTGATACATTCATTAGTAGTTATACAAAGTAGAGCTTTATGGACAAAGAGCCAGGCTTCTCTCCTTGGTTTTCTTGGTTTCCATGTCTCTAGTGTGTCTTTCAGCGCTGTTGTTCTATTAGATCGGTGCTTCTCAAAAACACTAAACAATCCACAAACAACAGGGAAATAGAAAATACAAGGATAATGAACAGAAAGTGACCCCCACGAATTCCACAAACACCACCTGTCTGCCGTATACTAAATGGAGGCTAGAGAACACAGATTCACACCAGTAGCAGAGCAGATTGAAACAATACCTAGAAAATGCTTAGCTCCTGACACAGTGTAAGTGACCCCAAACCACAAATATATGTTTATTATTACCATTGTTAGGAGGACCGATATACATTGGTTATTTTTGTATGCATGCAGCAAATAGATGGGTTAACACATTAGGCACACATGGGTATAGACAAAGGAAGAATTATATTGGTTATTAAGCCTTGCTCCCCATTTGACCCCCTTTTAAGAATGGGTATTCCAAGCTAAATCATACATAATTGGCCCCAAGTAAGGACAATCCTCATCAGGATTGACAGGACCCTGTCACTTTGGCATTTGCCTGTTGCGCAAAAGGAGAGGCAAACATCTCTCCTTGTCTGAGGCCAGAGTCTTTAGACGGGTGTGAAGGGCGTGCCCACCAACTGCTCTCACAGCACAGCTACCCTTTGTTAGTAACTCTGGCCTATTGGATCCAGTGTGGTCAGTCCCAGCTTTCAGTTCTGCTGAGCTGCGTGTCGCATGAGGCTGGTTAAGTGCTTTAGGTTTCATTTTTAATGAGTCTCTGCTTCTGCAAGACATTGTGTTTCCAAATGTTCCCAAAGGCAGCTTGTTCTTCAACCACGAGGCGGCTTAGGGAGGCTTCACTTGAGTCCCTAATAGGCCCAATTTGTAGTTGTTGCAGCTGAGAAGGCCTCTGTGATGCCATAAGGGGTGGGAAGCTTGCATGTGCTTCTCCGTCTGCCAGAACCTGTGAGGTAAGCCTTTACAGGTGCTGTGCACGCCCTAATCTCTTTCAAGTTACTCCATTTGAGAGCCCATCTGGAGAAACCATGAGGGGAAAAAAAGAGGGTTGCCCAATGACACCCCCCATCTCAGCTCTCCTCTCCCACCCCCCTCTCGATTCAGTCATGAACATGCATGTGAGTTTTGAGAAGATTCTAGGCCAGCTTCTGTCAATTCATGAGCACCCTTTCTGCCAGACTCCTAGTTAGGCTCAGTCCAACCTGAGGACCATGGCAGAGTTTTAAACGCACAAGGTTTGTGGGTGATTTTTGTCTTCAATTACAAGCCTGTACATTCCATAGGGGTTTCCTTTTGGGCTGACTGTAACTAATAAAATGTTAGCTTGTGTGACCAACATTGAGTGCAGTGGACAGCGTACATGTACATTCAGATGTAAAAGCCATGTGGTTGTAACCCCGAGGTTGGCATTCCCCGGCTTCTGAGTAGGTGGCCTTTTCATTCTTGTTACCCATCAGGCATATGGTATTTGTGAGATTCGTGGGGGACAGTTTCTATTGATTATCCTTGCATTTTCTATTTCCCTTTCTTTGTGGATTATTTGGTCTTTTTGAGAAGCACCAATCTAATAGGACAAAGGAGAGGGAAGATACCTAGAGGTGCATAGTCCAGGAAACCCAAGGAGAGGAGCCTGGCTCTTCAGCCATAAAGCTTTACCTTGTACACCGTACTACTGAGTTTATCAATCAAAAAATGTCCTTGACACTACATTACCCCGCAGCTACAATGCACTGCTTTGCTTGGTTTTTCAGTGAAACTGGTGTCCCACAAGCCCCCAGTTCCTTCTCTTTCCTTTCCCCGCTCAGGTCTGACTAGTCATCGGAGTCATAATGCCTGTTTTATGAGGCCCTCCCTCTGCACATGATTCTCCTGACTCCCAGTTACATCATAATTGGCACCTGCTCTCAAGTGGCTCCATCTGAATGTGCAGGCGACACATTGCCTGTGGCGGGCAGAGGGAACCAACTTCTAGGTAAGTTATTAGAAGTGGCCTGTCGTGGTGAGGGGGAGGTGAGTGGATGATGGAGACAATCGCAGGTACATGCGAGAGAAGTGTGGATGAGGCTTGCCTCACATGCTTTCTCTCCTTTCCTTGGTTGCTATCACCTGGACGTTGACGTCTGCTCGAAACCTACGTGTTGGAATATAATCTCCAGGGCATCAGTGTCAGGAAGTAAGACTCTGGGGACTTGAGTAGAGAATGAGGGCAGCCCTCAGGACAAGAATTAGTTCCCTTCTGAATGAGGAAGGCTTAGGAGGAGGAGGAGGAGACCAAGGAGGAAGTAAACGTTTTCCCACAGAGACAATGAAGAGCAGGGTACTGGGTCTTCTCCAGGTCTCTCAAAACCCAGTAGTCGGCACAGAAGGGTCAGAATGTAAAGGCGGCCATCTAACAACACTCTAGCCTTATTCTAAGAAGAACTTGTTTTTAGAAAAATACCCTTGTTTTTCTAAAAGCCTTCAACACAGTAGGGTGTGTGCCTGTGCACACACACATAAACACACTCACCATCTTCCTGTAGCCATGCTGTTCATTCTTCAGATATTATTATTTCAGCAGGGAAAAAAAATCCTGTAAAATAGGTGTAAATTTTGAGATGGATTTAGGCTCAGTATTGACCTGCCTTATCTTGCTTGAAGAAAGTACTTATGTCACATGAATGGTGTATGACTTTTAAATGTCACTTTTAAGACGGTGGAACATGAAGTTATTTGAGAAGGTTCTCATTGGAGTGAAGTTCAATATTGTTTTATTAAATGATAAAACTGTTAAGTTATGCTAATATTTAGAAGTGAAACCTGGCGGGATTTGCATTTACGTTTCTAGTTCCTTTCTAAGACCTTTATTCCACACAGCCTGTTCCCCTGCTGACCTTTGACTCACGGACTGAAAGAGACACAAATGATCTTTATTTAATTTTAAATTTCTTCCCCCCTCCCCATTTTCTGAGACTGCTTAGCTTTCATATAAGGAAAGAGATACAGAGAGCCTTCCTTAACCCTTTTGCAGTTTATTCTGAAATTCCTAGCTATGATCTCAGGTACCGCTGAATAAACCCCACCGACTCTCCCTAAGTCCCCATTCCTGGGATTTAGAGAAGGAAGTTGGCAATAAAGTCATCACCAAGGAGAAAAGGAGCTGGGTGCTTGAAGAGAGTGTTTCCCCACACACTCCGCTGTGTGGCAAGAGCAGAGGGAGAAGGAAAGTCTGAAAAGGTCAAGTTATTTGCAAAGCATCACTCAAACTGTGAGTGGCAAAGCAGACTTTGAATGGAAGCCTATCTAACTACACAGCCATTTATTTAACTAGTAAGGCTTCTTTCTCTCCATCCACTAAAGACCGCAGCCTACTTCAGAGGTGGAGCAATTTAGTCAATGCCAATACCTTCAAGCGCCATGAGTCCTTGACTCCTCACCAGGAACCTCACTTATCAGTGTAGAACAGCCATTAGGAAGTGGGTAGGGATATCTGGGTCTCTGAATTCCTTTCCTAGTTCCGACTCTCTCTCTTCCCCCCTCCCCCCCCCCCCCCCCCCCCCCCCCCCGCCACTTCTCTGTTTCCTTTACTTCTTTCTGCCTTAGTTCCTTCAAGGTGCTCAAAGAACTGCGATAAGCAGGGAAGCACGTGTGTGGGCATGGCATTTCATTCCTCATAGTCATGGAGGCTGAGAACCCCATGGTAAAGGTTTGGGTAGATCTGTTCTGTAAGGACATGGATCTCTCAAGTGAGGGCCCCATCCCAACACAGAGCTTTTCAGGAGACACAAAGATGGTGCCTACAACACTTCTTTCCCTCCTCCTTTTTTTCTTCCATTTGCCCATCCATTTATTCAGCTGTGTACTACACTGATGGCTTTGTTGAAGTATCTTCTGGCTCTGCCTGCCTCACCAGCTGTGGGCCGTGCAAGAACTGGCCGTGGCAGGAGCTCGGCCTGCGTGGGAATTGCCTCTCTCAATCGGTTCAGCACAGAATATTGAAACTGAATAAGAAGGGAGTTTCCATTGACAAAATCTCTTGTCATTTTTAGCTTCTGAAATGGGGCAAGTGTCTCCCTTCAATCCCAGCACCTGAGAGATAAGAGGCAGGCAAATCACTGCAAGTTCAAGGCCAGCCTGGTCTACACAGCAAGTATGAGGTTAGCCAGTGCTGCACAGAGAGACCCTGTCTCAACAAACAGAACCCAAACTGAACATAAATCTTTCAAATCACAAGGACAAACAAAGCCCATTGGGAAATCCTGGCTTACTATAAAACCTATGTAGGGTTTTGTTTTGTTTGTTTTTGAGACAGGTTTTCACCAAGCTATCCTGTCATTCACTTTATAACCCAGCCTGGCTTCAACTCACAATCCCTTTGCTTTTAATGTCTTAAGCACTGGCGTTAAAAGTTGCTATGCTCAGCTAAATGACTCTGGTTTTTGTTTTTTTTTTGTTTTGTTTTGTTTTTTTAAAGACAAGTTTTCTCCCTGTATCCCTGTGTAGTCCTGGACTAACTTTGTAAACCAGGCTGGCCTCGAACTCAGAGATCTGCCTGTCTCTGCCTCCCCGAGTGCTGGGATTACAGGTGCGTGCCACCACTCTGGCACTAGATCTGTTTTTGATAGAGGGCAACTTGCGTCTAAAATCAGGTGCTCGTAGGCAGGACATTCCCAGGCACATCTTGGTTCTATTTGAGCATCTGGACTAAGGATAGAAGCTTCCCTTTCAGCAGAATCCTTCCAATCCCTGCAGATTGCCTGCTGCCCTTGATGTGCACCGAAGGAGGAGCTGCCCTCTAACACCTCCACTTCCTCCTTCCACCCCAGGAACGCACTTCTCACCATGAGGCTGCTATTCCTTCTTTTCCTCCTTCTTGTATGTTTTACTCAGACAACTTCAGGTAAGCTGTGAAATCACCTGGATGGGTGAGATGGGACAGTAGGTGGCTTTGCAGACTGGAGTAAACCAGACAAACTCAGCCATCGAACAATAAAAATAATACCTTGGCACGGCTATGAGAAGTATAGGGTGTCTGGTTGTTGGTGCTGTCAACTTGACAGAATCAGCGTCATGTTGATGAAGGGTCTCTGGGTATGCCTGCGAGGGATTATCTTGACTGTCTTAGTTAAAGTGGGAAGACCTGTGCCCTTCCTGGGCAGTAGATCCTGGGGTGTGTGTAAGTTGACCCCTAACATGCATGCATTTGCCCTGTCTGCTGTCTGCTTCTTGACTTTGCTATAACATGGCCAGCTCCCTGAAGCTCCTGTCATGTGACTTCCCAGCCACGATGGGGACCCTATTTTGAACTGTGAGCTAAGATGAAGCCTGTCTCCCTGAAGTTGCCATGGTGTGGGAGAACTGCTTCACTCTACACCCAAGGAGAAAGAAGCTTAAAGCAATAAGACGACTTCCCCGGGGCTATCTTTAGCGGGTAATAACTAATAATTGTGACACACAACATTTGTAATGTGCCTTTCAGGTTACAAATCACTTTCATGAGAATAAAAACAACAGCTCCAGCACAAATAGTGATAGGGACAGAGTGTGCCCACTTTTTCTTCCCAAGTGTCACTTTTTAAAACATGAGATATTTGTTAGTGCTTTATTTTTAATCTTGTTAACTTTACTATTGACCCAAAGTCTAGACAACTTTGTGAACTTTATACAGGCACTCAGAGCAGACACTGTGGAGCTTCACGTTAAATCACACTTTCAGTACTGAATGTGCTTTCTGCACTTAGCCATTACTAAAGCCAAAACTGCCATGACGGGATTAGAACCAGAAAAACAATTAGCTTTACATCCTCTTCATGTCTCATGCCTGTCACCTTCATTCAGTCCTTCCTCACCTCCTTATAGTCTTTTTTTTTCTATTCATATTATGTACATTTCTACACACACACACACACAGACACACACACACACACAGACACACACACACACACACACCTGCATAAGAGAGAGGAAATGCGGGTTTTTTTTTCTAAAGATTGTGTCTCAGCAGAGCATGGTGGTGCACGCCTTTAGTTCCAGCACTCCAGGAGGCAGAGGCAGGTGGATCGCTGTGAGTTCGAGGCCAGCCTGGTGTACAAAGTGAGTCTAGGGCAGCCAAGGCTAACACAGAGAAACCCTGTCTCTAAAAGCCAAAAACAAAAAACAAAAACAAACAAAAAGATGCGTCTCACTTAATACTGTATAAATCTATCCATTTTCCTGCAAATTTTTATATTTCATTTTTATTACCTTTGAATGTTATGTCTGTGGAGGAGGCATTGGATTCTCCTGGACGTAGAGTTACGTGTGGTCATAAGCAGCCTGATACTTATGTTGGGAATCAAACTTGTGTTCTCTGAGGAGTAGTTAGTGCTTTTGACTGCTGAGCCATCTTTCTAGTCCCTAAATATGTAGGCCCTAAGTACCTCCTTTTTTTGAGAAAGATTTTCAGATACCATGACTGGCCTAGAACTCACTATGTAGACCAGGCTAGCCTCAAACTCAGATCACTCCCCTTCTGAATGCTGGGACTGAAGATGCACACCACTACGCCTGGCCATAAAAACAGGCTTCTGCCACAGGACAGCCACTGTGCTATTTGCAGCAATACTTAAGGAGTGAGTATTTTATAGCTGTGATGTAGAAATGACATAGCTTGCTTCCAGCCACACAGATGATACAAGTAAGAATAGTTCAGTTCTGCAGCTAACACTGCTAGAATACCCCCACCCATCAGCCACACACCACTCCTGTCAAGCACTCACTAGGTATTACCACATGTTTGCTGTACACTTGTAACGTTTTGCACTGTCTAGGAGGAAGACACTTTAGGAAGGCTTCATACAGAACATGTGAGAGGAAGTCAGTTACAGCCACATTCTCAGAACACGGTCATGTGAGGGGCTTTCTCTGATCCCAGCATCCTTACTTGAAAACAAAACTTAAGCTACAGACACCACAGTCTTTCTGAAGGTCCAGGAAATAAAAACACTGGACTCCTAGGGCCACCTGGCCTCAGCCACCACAGGTCACTTTGGTCTTTATCATGAAAACAACCACAGAGAGTGAGTGAGTGAGTGAGTGAGTGAGCAAGTGTGGCTGTCTCCCAGTTGTCTCCTTCAAAGATACTGAAGTGTGAACTTCATACCAAATGATCTCCCTCATCTGATTTTCTTTATAATAGTCTGCCAGTGAGCAGGTGGTTATAAGTCAGGTCACACCTGAGCCACAAGAAAGGTAATGTGTCTTGTGGATGGTTTTGCCCACCCTTGCTAGACAAAATAAATTATCTTTGGTTTAATGAAGCTTTACTTGTCCCCCCCCCTTTCTTCTTTCTTTCTTTCTTTCTTTCTTTCTTTCTTTCTTTCTTTCTTTCTTTCATTCTTTCCTTTTAATTACTCCCTTCCCTTTTGCTTACAGGGCGCAGAAGAAATTTGAAATATCTTATGTGTGAGAAAATGGGTGGCATTTGCAAGTACCAGAAAACCCACGGGTGTTCCATCCTGCCTGCAGAATGCAAGAGCCGATACAAACACTGCTGTAGGCTTTAATGGCAGCTCGCTGGCATGTGCGGTGCAGCGTGAGCGTAGGCACCTGCTCTGACTTCCGTGTAATAAAGACATTGTCATGTGCGTCTGGTCTTTCCAAGGGTGTAAATTTTAGGTGAAATGCCAGTGAGCTTGAAAATGTGTTAGTGTTGGGGTTGGGGTCCAATGTTTCCAGGTTCTTGGCTTCTTACTCAAGAAATTAAAGGCTCATACAGATTTGCAAAGCGAGCAAGGAAACTGCTGAAAATTTGGGGTTAATGAAGTTGGTACTGAAGTTCCCACTTACTGCCTGCCTTTCTCATCTCAGAAAGGTGCCTGGTTCAAGCTGTGAAAAGCCTAAACCAGAAAAATTTGTGGAATTGAAAAAACGAGGCTGAGTAAACTTGTCAGTGTTACTCAAAGTCAAAACAGGTGAGGATGATAGGCAGGATGGGTGTGGCCCCTGACAGCTCCTATGTTTGAATGCTTGGTGCCCAGTTTGTAGAACAGTTTGGAAAGGGTTAGGAGGTGTGGCTTGATTAGAGCAGGAGTGTCACTGGATGCCTTTTTGCCGCCATGATGATAATGACCTAACCCTCTGAAACTGTAAACAAGTCCCCAGCTCAGTGATTGCTTCTACAAGTCACCTCAGTCATGGTGTTCCATCACAGTGATACAACATTAAGACAACAGGTTAAATGAACATCTGTGCAGTTGAGATGGGGAAGCTGGCAGAGCTGCCCATGAGACACTGATCTTGTACTTGGGTTGAGTCTTTTCCTCTGCCCCTGCAGAAGTGTTTAAACAAGAAGCCATTTGGTCATCAAATCAGGCAAGGGTTTCAGAATACATAAGATGCTTCCCGAGTATTTCAGGGATAAATCTAAAGAAACAGTAATGATTGAATTAATTTGTTTCCTCCCTGCAGGTGTGTGTGTGGATACGTGTGTGTATGTGTGTGTTCACTTGTGCATGTGTGAATGAAATCCAGAGACTGGTTTGAGTACCCTTCCTCTGGCACTACCTTCCAGTCTGAGATGAAATCTGACTGAACCTAGGCCCTTCATTTCAGCTAGCCTGGCTGGTTAGTGCATCCTGGAGACACTGCTCTCTCCTTTGACTTTGCCTAGTGGTAAGATTGGTCCCTACATCCAGCTTTTTGGGTCTAACGATTCAAACTCAGGGCTTCATACGTGTACAACAGGGCTGTCTACTCCACTGAGCCATCCCCCCTTAGCATATGTTATTTTCTACAACTCACTGAGCTTCCCTCTGCCTGGTGACCTAAGGAACTCAGAATCTCCCCTCTTTAACCGGAGCACCAATGATTACCAATAGGGCTTGTGAACAGTTCTGGAGTGCCTGATCTGGAGTGCACAGCATGAAAAAAAAAATAACACTCTGAAAACCCACTGATGCCACAAAGTAGATGGGTTCTCGGAGGCCAAATGCAATGCTCACTGATCTCTATTCAAGTTGGGCATGGCTATCATTGGAGGCATCAAAATTGAAGATTCGATAAGATGGTTTTCACCCCACAGATCTACAGCAAATTTGTGCTGCTGCTAACATGGACATGGGAGGGCAGTTTACCAGGATGGCTGCAAGCGAAGCTCCCACAGGCTGCGCTGCAATCCCATAGACGGCTTTCATCTTCTGCTTTGTTTACACCCTTGACACCTGGGACTTGTGCCTTCATTGCTACTGCTGTGCAGTGTCTTTTGGATGTCAAACCCGTCTTGACCCCTTGAAGGTCGGTGTTCAAGAGGACACCAACCTTCATCCTCACCCAGTGCTCTCTGCTACCCTGTGTTCTCATGGATTAACACACCTGCCACATGGGATGGGTCCCAGTGTCTCTTTAGATGACCACCTCTGGCCTAAGCCACACTTTAAAACTCCAGGAACTAATTTCCTGGAAGCGTCCATCATTCAACAAATCAAAAAAGGACGGTTCCCTCCAGATTCCGTGCCTCTACCTTTTATTTTCCTTTTTTCTTTTGATCGGGGGTCTCAGGTGTCGTGGGTTGCCTTGACACTAGCTGAGGATGACCTTCAGCCTCCTCATCCTTCGGCCTCCACCTCCCAAGGGATTCCTGCTATGTTCCACCATGCTTGCTTCTTTGCTGAAACCAGCTGCATGCCTTTGGCATCGTCTTAATGCATACCCTGAACGCCCAAATATTTCCATTTTAAGTTGTGTAATCTACTGACTGCTTCTGTTTCTAGTCTTCCAGTCCTCCCCCACACCGCTAAAAACTCTCCAGCGGTATGTTACAGGACAAGAGATAAATTAAGTGCATTTAGCTTAGAAACTGGACTGCTCCGGATGTCAACTCTACCTTTGCAAGTTTTATTTCTCACGTCTTAGTTTCCAAATTCCCCTACCAACTGTCCCCCGCCCCTGTGCCTACCATGGTGGGAGCCAGAATTCTGGCATGAAGGCTATATGTAGTTTTCCTTCATTAGAAAAATATTTAGATCACTTCAGCTCTTCCTGGATAGTTCTTACCACTTAACATTCTGCTTGGGCATGCCATTGCCAAGTAGATGATGGCCATCTACCCATTGATGCAATTTCTATGCCTGTGAGCTCCTTAGTAAAGTTGACCTTGGGTTGTGTCTCCAGCTCATCAGCACAGTTCTGTCACACAAAAGGTATCCAATGTGCTTCATAAGTTAGTAAATAAAATGAAGAGAATGACACAATGAGGTCTCAGTGTTCTGATATAATTCAGGAAGAACAGGAGAGATAAATTCCTCAGGTCATGGTTCGCACACAGCAGAAACTCCTGCCAGGGCACAGTCCTGGCATACGAGTACAATTTGTCTTCCTCCTGAGGCACACGCTTGTAGGAGAGTCACAGTAATGGTGTTCATAGTCTGTAGAAGGAACATAAGCTGTTTTAGGCAGAAATTCTCAAGCGCCCTGTGCAGGAATTGATACCATCCAGCACGGTCAGAGCCCATGGACTCACTGTTGATGAAGATGCCTTTCTTCTGTACCAGATCTTTCCACTCAGTCTCTCGTTCCTGTTTACAGCCTTCCGGAGCTAGTTATAAATGAAAGTATTTTTGTTGTTATTTGGAGAATAAGAATCTTCCTGTAGGATAGACGTATCATGAAACCTGTATCACGTAATACTACAGCTCTGCCAAGGAGCTGCTCAAAAATGCTATTTTGAAGGAACATGTTAAGACTTCATGCTTTCTAGCTGACCTGAGAGGCTCCACCCAGCAGTGGATTGACATAGGTGCTGAGACTCACAGCCAAACATTAGGGGGAGTGCGGGGAGCCTGGTGGAAGAGTGGAGGTGAGGACTGAAGGACCCAGAGGGGACAAGAACAAGAAGGCCAACAGAGTCCACTAACCTGGGTCCAGGAGGATTATGGAAACTGAAGCACCAACCAAGGACCAGGCATGGACTGGACCTAAACACCTTACACATATGTAACCGACGGGCAATTTAGTCTTCATGTGGGTCCCATAGTAAGTGGAGCGGGGGCTGTCCCTGACATGGACTCTGGTGTCTGATTTTATTTCACTTCGCTCTGGTATGGCTGCCTTGCCTGGCCTCAGTGGAAGATGCAACTTGATGTGCTGGGATGTATCGGGGGGGGGGGGGTCCTCTTAGGACAAGGGGAAGGGGGAGGGGGAAAGATGGTGGAACCACAGTTGGGGAGAAGAGGGAGGGAGCTACCATTGGGATGTAAAGTGAATAAATAAATAAGCATATATATGCTTTCATCCTCCTGATGACAGGATGCCAATGAGAATATAATATAATAGCTTGTTGCCAGGAGGTGGTGGCGCATGCCTTTAGTCCCAGCACTTGGGAGGCAGAGGCAGGTGGATCGCTGTGAGTTCAAGGCCAGCCTAGTCTACAAATCAAGTCCAGGATAGTCAAGGCTACACAGAGAAACCCTGTCTCAAACAAACAAAGAAACAAACAAACAAACAAAAAAGCTTGTTTCCCCAAGAAGAATTATATTAACACATGCATTAAAATGTGTTAAGATATGTGATATGTCTCAAACCTTTTGAGGTGTTAGCAATACTCGAAAATCTATATACAATTCCAAGGCTTGCAAATCCATGTTTGGTAAAATACGTGTTGTAAGAAAATGAGATTGTAGATCTGAATTTCTGATTCCATGAGTAAAGGACTCAGCATGATAGACATAATCTGGGGTAGAAGTTTTCTATTCAGAAACACAACTTTCACCTTAGTCAGGGCTGAATTTGGCTTCTTGCCTGCCTCCCACTTGGAGGAAAAGGAATGCTCATACAGAGTGCAGGGGCTGTAGTGCTCCCTGTGGGATGGCTTGTCTGTTAGGGACCACCGGCAGAGGCTACCAACTTCAGAACTCAACAGAGGTCCCAGAGGTGACGCTCATCAGCATCAGAGTAGCTTTCCAGGCCATGCCCACCACATGTGAAACCCAATACCAGGGCTGAGTGGAAGATCTGCCCATCCCATGCCATCCTAGCCTGGCCTCAGCCCTATTTCCACAGACCATTCTATCCACTCACTGAAAGGGAAGTGACTAGAGCTATGCTTGCAGCAAAGACACTTCACAGGCATGCTTACCACGGGATCCCATGTCATCATCACTCCAGGGTCGCTAAGGAACTTTGTAATGCAACATCCCTCTCCCTGAGCACAGGTCAGATCTACTCAAATGCAGCTGTCTCACATGGAAACTACCGGGAGCTCTCCCTGCTCCTCCATGGGAAAGCCCCGTGTAGTTTATCATCTATTTGACCGCAAATTGGCTCAGCAAGGAAACTGAGTCAGGACCCGCATTTTGAACGACGCAACATTATTACTTATTCCAGTGTGTCACTGTTAACAAACGGTTGCCATATAAAGGGACGGAAGGACCATGGGTGAAGGAAGGGTCTGTCCAACCTGTTCCCAAATTCGGAGCTTGCTGTCTATCAGTCATCTGAATTAGTAGCCTGGGAAAGCAGATTGAATTCTTAACAGGAAGACACAGGAAGTAAATATTTAATTTTATATGTTTATATAAAGGGCTAATCACAGGAGGAAGAGGGTAGCAGAGGAGGAGGACTCAGGTGGGTAGATGATACCTAATCTGCTGCAGGAAGCAAGGTCCAAATTCTCAATGACCTCCCAAATCAAGGACTCGAAGTTCTCCGAAGCCCTATGAGCTCAGTCCCGCACCAGGATGTAAAGGATGAACAGTACACAGAGAATCAAACCTCTGTCTCCCCTTCATCCCACACTTGGCACTCTTTTCTCAAAATAGGGGACATAATTGTCCAAGTTCCCTCCAAAGTGCCATGGCTCCAATTGTGTGCATGCCTTTCCCCCCCGCCCTCTAAAAAGCTCTAAGCTTTCTCTTCTTGTCTTTGCAGCCAAATGTTAAACATGATGTCTCCAGGCCATGGCTACTGGTAAAAACTGCTCCTGTTCAAGGCCACATCAATAAAGGGACAGTAAGCGAGTCAGCAGGGTGGCTGAGAAAAGTCACCTTCTCCCTTCTTCCTGGGTCTCAGCATTTCTTCACAGTTAGTGAAAAATCATGATTTGTAAGACTTGTTACTGCTCCCGAGAAGCATCCCTTGGGAAGTTGAACTCATTGGAACTCAGAAAAGAAGAAAGATGCTGAATGAGGCTTACCTGCCGTGACTTGAGAAACAAAAAGGACAACCGAGATGAGAAGGCAAAGTAATTTCATGGCACCAGCCTCAGTGGAGAATTCCTTGACGTCCCTGGAAGATAGAAACAACGACACCATTGAACAAAATACAAAGTCCTCTTTCACAGGTTTAATTGGAACGGCTGAACAGTGGATAACCATGATTTGAATGGTGCTAAACAACATGTGAGGCACAGCTGCAGTAAATTCTCCTGTTAGCGTCTAATGGGTCAATGATTAGGAAAGAACAGAAAGATAGTAAAAGTAAAAACAACAAAATCAGTGATCTATTTGTTTTAATAAAAAACCTCTGCTAGTTAGTGGTGCTAATTTTCGTTACTCTCCGACCTCAACTTAAAATCTTATTTTCACAGTAATCGGAGTGTTGCCTGAATGCCTAAAGAAAATAAAAACATTTGCCTACCTCTTAAGACCTTCCTTATGGAGTCTCTGCTCTCTTAGGACACAGTTGTCCACGTCTCCATGGATATGTGACACCCTCATCGCAACCAGCCACTCTTGGCTCCCTTTCCATTTGTCCTTGGTGGAGGCTGGTCCTACCCACCTGGACCAATCAGAGTTGTCACATCCTTCTGGGATGACCCTGCTGACTCAGGTCTCTCTTCAGATGATGGTGGAGTCCCATGACTGATAGAATCTTATGTTCTTGGCTCTTGCGCTGTTAAGTCTAACAGTCCTTGAGTACATGAAATCTGAGGGGCTTTCCTCAATGAATCATTGTAAGAAGTGTTTTGAAAAGCAGCTGACTCAAAATTTTCGTGTCTTTTCCTCTTCTCCCATGATTGATTACCCATTTTCTTTACTTATTCATTAGGACCAATTATAAGGAACATTGTGATTTTCTTATAGTTAGAAGGAAATTACTCTTACCATATCTAGGCATTGATGCTAAACTCAAAGAATTAAGATAAAATTTAATTTAGAAGTATTAATTGTGGTGATAAAGCCTGTGCACGATGAAACCAGAACTATGTTCAGCAGTGTGCCTCTGCATTCTGAGTTATTCACTGTTCTAAGTAGTTTACTATTATTTCTCAAGGATCAGCTATCAGTGCCAAACTTTTAGTAGTAATAGCTTTCTGTGGACTAGTGGCAGTTTAGAAGATAGCCATCTTTAATTCAGAAAAAAAATGACTTAAGCTAAAATCCAACCCTGTTCTTCCCAATAAGGGTTGCTGTTTGAAAACAGTTACTGTTCATAAATATTTATATAAAAACATAGTTTCTTTATTATTTATAGCCACTTAAGTATTTCTGACTTTATTTCAATTATGATAAATATCAGTGCAGAAAATCTTAAAAATTAAAGTTATTTAAATTCTTCAATTTTTTAAAAAAACAAGTTCTGAAGTTTAAAAAATTATATAAAATAATTAAATACTTTATATACATTTATGAATTTGCTAAAGGACAAAATGGAGTATATAAATGTATTGAATTTTAAAATAATTATTTTTTCTTTAGAAGGTATTAATTATAAAAGGAAGCACAAATGAGGAGACCCAAAACAAACAAAAGCTGGGAGGATTTGTCACACAAAATGTGCTATGGAGACTTCTTGAAGGTGAAATGAAAATAAATTAAACATGAAAGCACATAAAAGCAGAAAAGTTGTTGGTAAGGTCAGGACACAGAAAAATCCAGATGACTAGCATCACAGAAAATGTCAGGTGACCGCTTTTGTTTTTAGTGTAGAAGTTAAAAGACTAAAATATTGACACTATAGCTATGAAAATGGAAACATGATGTAAAATGCATAAATTATTACCTGAGTCGCATCAAGGGTCAATCAGGGAAGTCCACATGTAGAATCTTCAAGTTTAACAGTTATCAGCTTAAATTAGAAGTTAATAAGTATATGATATCTTGGGTAAGCTTTATAGCCAGAGGCAAAATAGTTTTTAAAAATGTACAAAACCAGAATGTAATTAAAGCCTCATGGCATGTCAAAGCAAGAAAGGAAAAGGGAGACAGAAGAATCACAAGACAGAGCAGTGGACAGAATGTGAGTATCCAGTCCTCCCTCTCCGTAATTACTCTAAAGGTAAATGGATTTGACCCAGAGCAGCTGAATGTAAGGATGCTCAGATACATGCCATCC
Source organism: Acomys russatus (assembly GCF_903995435.1). Lineage (NCBI taxonomy): Eukaryota > Metazoa > Chordata > Mammalia > Rodentia > Muridae > Acomys > Acomys russatus. The sequence goes on along the minus strand of NC_067163.1, from coordinate 12,911,114 downwards.
ACAGAGCCCCACTCTGTATTTTGGACATTTGCTGGCTGATAGTTAAGGAATGGAAAGATAGTTCGTGAAAATGGTAATAAAAATTTAAAAGCAAAATGGCTATATATTAGAGCAGCTAAACTAAGTAAAAAAAAAAAAACTTATGAAACACAGAAGAGGCCGTTATATAATGATAAAATAATTGGTGAAAGAAGATATGGATATAGTTTTAAACATCTACGCAACCCACATCAGAGCATCTAAATATATGGTGCAAACACGGACAGAGCTAAGGGAAGTGTGCACAGCCTTATGCTAATAGTAGCAGGTTCCAATACCCTGATTTCAACAATGGACAGACCGATAAGATATCATTGGGCTTAGAGAGCATTGGAGAAGACTCACAAGACATTCTAGCCACTTCCAGAAGAATACACATTTCTCAAGGAAAAATTACAGATACATGGAAATCAACACACACTTGAAACAACTAAAGAAAAAAAAAAAAAAAAAAGAAAGAAAAAGAAAACATGTTTAAACCATACAGAAAAACAGATTCCAAGTGGGAAGCATATCACTTATACCTATATTATCCAAGAGAATTGTTAACTATTATTATTATATTTGATATTATATTAAACAATTCTACATTTTTTTGGTATCTTATTCTTTTTAAAAATACTTATTTTATTTTTATTTATGTGTATATACACGTGTCCGTCTCCATGAGTGCAGGTGTCTGCAGAGGCCAGAAGAGGGCTGCAAATCCCACTGAACTGGAGTTACAGGCAGTTTTGAGCTACTTGTCCACACTGCTGAGTCATCTCTTCAGTGCCCAGCTTTCTAAGTCTTTCCTAAGGTTTTCTGTTCTTTGTGGCCTGTTTGTCCATGATTTCTCACTGAAGCAGCACCCCCCCCCTCCCGCCAGATCAGCTTTAAAATCTGCAGTCTCTGCTGACTTTTCTTTCAAACCATGATTGTCTTGTTTCTTTGCATGACAAATCCCGTTTACCATTCTTCCTTGAGCAGAGAGCCTCTGCACTCAAGACTTCCTTGCAGGTCCTGGCTTGTGCGAGGGCAGGCTCATGCCACACGGTGGCGCCTGGAATCTGACATGCGGGCGCTCCCCTTTGCTGGGCTCTGCGGCAGCTGAGTGTCTACTTTGGTCTCCTCTCCCTTTTCTTGATCCTGCGGTTTAAAATCAATGTCAATATACCACAGTTTCTTAGTCCATTCTTCTACTGAGGGACACTTAGGCTGTTTCCATGTTCTGGCTATTATGTATAGAGCAGCTATGAACATGGTTGAGCATATGTCCCTGTTGTGTGGTAGGGCATTTTCTGGGTATATTCCAAGGAGTGTATATTTACACGATGGAATACTACTCAGCTATTAAAAACGAGGAATTCCCGAAATTTGTGGACAAATGGATTGATCTAGAAATTATCATAATGAGTGAGTACACCCAGAAGCAAAAAGAGACAAACGGTATATACTCACTTATATCAAAACACTAGTCCAAGGGATATGTACCATGAAAATCTTTACTTACCAAGAAAGTGGGTCAGAGGAGAGGATATCCGATTGAGACTTTAGGCAAGAGTAGCATGGAAGAAAGAGGAAATTGTAGTACCCACAGGGTCCTGGAAACCTACAAGAAGAACTTTATGACAGGCAGATCTGGATCCTGGGGTCCTCCTCAAACTAAGGCACCAGCCAAGGAGAATATAGGCAGTAAGCTTCGAACCTCTACCAAGACCTAGCCGATGAACATGATACTCTCAACCATTGAGTGGAGAGTGAGATCTGACTCTCACAGGAACTCTGGTGCCCCTTTTCTGACCATGTCCCCCAGATGGGGAGACCTGGTGGCACTCAGAGGAAGGATAGCTAGTTACCAAGAAGAGACTTGATATTCTGAGAGCATATATAGGGGGAGGAGGTCTCCCTAGGTCACGGACATAGGGGAGAAATGGGAGGGAGGGAAGAATGGGAGGAAACGGGGGAAGGGCTAACAATCGAGATGTAATATGAATAAATTAATAAAAAAATCTAAAAAAAAATAAAAGAAAAGAAATAAAATCAATGTCAAGGTTAAAAATTCTTTCGTTGTTCTCTTTGAGTGCACGCGCTTTTTTTCGTGTCTGTAGATTCCCGTCTTTAAACAGCAGCCACGCCCCCCACCCCACCCCAACCGCTGCAAATGCCAATCACTGTGTTTTCAAGCATTGCTTCATTTCAACCTTTGCGAGAGACTGTCTCATGGCATCTTCGTATCCCTTTGTTTTTATTTCATGACTTCACCCTTCTTATTTTTGTTATTTTCAATCGTGTTTCTTTGTGCTGCCATCTGTGTGGTTTCTCCAGCATCGTCAAGCATTCCTCGGCCGCGTTGAGTGCACCATTAGCTGATAAGCTCAATTTCTGATCCATAATTGTGGTTGTTCAAATATTTTCTGTCAGTTTTTAATCATCACCGTGGACTTTCCGTTTTGAAGTTCCGCATTTTCCAAATGTAACCACTTGTTACATAGTTGATCATTACCTTCTGTGGTGCAATTTTACAGTATCATGTTCCCAACAGCTCCCATTTCTGTGATTTCTTTTTCTGTGTGGCAATTTTTGAATGGTAAGTCATACTTAATTTAATTGATTTTAGTCCCCTAACATCTGTGTCCTGAGATTGAGAATTTTTTTTTAAGAGTTATAAGCGGTTCATGATCACCATGGGTTTTCCCAGATTCACACTGTTTAGCCTTACAGATCTTGGCTGGCGCCTTTCGCACATCTCCGCTGCCTTAGGACAATACGGGTAGTCACCAGTTCTCTGTAAGGCTAATCAAAGAGCCTAGTCCTGTAATATCCGGTATCTGTGATATGCACTATTGACCCCTTCCCCTGCCCTGGGACTTTCCCACATAGCCTTCGGCCTGCCCAACAACGTGCTTTGGTGATGACACATGTTTTTACAGCCAGAGGTCCTCTCTGGGTAACCTGAGGAAAGAGCCCATGTGTGGTGGAAGCCGTCATATAGCTGTGAATGTATCAGCCACAAGGGCTGCCCAGGCTCTGAAGTACGGGTTTAGCTGCTGCTTTGACCAAGTTACTTGTTTTAGCCTCTTTGGCTTTGAAACAGAGCAGTTCAACTTTGCACTGAAATTAGGAAATCGACGGATTAATCCAGTTTACAGACAGATGACAAAGCCTCAACAAATATACAGGAGGCAATGGGCAAGCTACAGTTTTCTATAGAGAAATAACCTTTACTTATGGCTAGCACTGATTTTATTCAACATGATAATAGTAGGGATGATTTTTTAAAATAAAATCTTTAAATTTGAACTGATAATTTATGTAAGTGTAACAGTAATAGCATCTAGGCACATTTTCAAATATTATTCTAATAAAAATTTGATAATACCTAAGATGCTTATTAGCTTCAATAAGTCATATATATACATAGACACACACACATATATAGTATCAAGTATATATATTTAATACTATAGTATATATTTGACACTATATAGAATATATATATTTATACTTCATACTACATATAATAAATATATATATCACTGGAAGTTTAGCAAGCTTCCTGTGATTAGAAACCAAACTCAGAACTTCCCTGATTGCATCATGCCATTTGGAGAACAGCTTCTTATGGGAGTTTTGCAGATTTCCTTGTGGCTGTGGCAAGAATAGTCAATAGGAGTCCCCAAATTCTGGAACAATTATAAAAGTCATAAAGAGCACTACCATCCTGATTCAACCACTCAGTCATACAGCTCTGTTATGCTTGACACTGGTGAGCAGTTTTATGAGCTCATGGCCTTTCCATTAGAGGTCTGAAAATTTGTGTCTACCCTGGCAATTCGGTCATTACAGTTGCCTGTGCCCTGGTGCTTTTCATGAATCTCTTGAAGTTTGTGAGTCTGTGGAGGAAGGAAGACAGCACAGAAGAACCCCGGTAGGAGGTAAGGTGACGCCATCTGTATTGGAAAAGGCTCTCCCTGTAAAGCAGCACACTAGACAAGCCTAACTAACTTAGCATTTCCTCTTAAAGAAGCGCAGACGAAACTGGGGCTGTTCTAGGGAGACTGTTTAACAGATAAGGCAACGCGTCGTCCATGTGATGTCTCAGACCAATAGTGCAGGGGAATCTTGAAAGAAAATGAAATTCTAGCATTGATTTGTCCAGCATGAGCCCCATCTTCTTAAAGCTCTGTGAACAAATCCATCAAATGGTAGCAGCGTAGCCATACGTGGGGTCTCTTCTCACACACCGTAACTTGCTATCTCTATTTAGTTTGTATCTTACACCTTTATTTTTCCTTGTTCAGGATTTATCTATAATTTTGTTTATTTTAAGACAAGTTTTTAAAAAGAAAAATAAATGCCTGACATGTTTTTCCTTTAAGCAGTACATACTGTTTTATTTATTTTTCATACGTAATTGTTTCCTTTCATCTTTTTATTTCCAGTGGGTTCCAACATACCTAATAATTAGGATGTTTAGCTTTAGGAACCTTAATCTATAGTGAAAATGAGGAAGTAGGGGATTTTGTAACCTTTAATTTTTGAATAGATCTCATAATCTTTCAAAAGAATATTTCCTTATAACATATTTTATATGTCATACAGGGCATTCTTACCACAGACTCCAGTTGCTCTTTTGTTTAAAAAACAAAACAAAACAAAAAAACAAAAAACAAAAAACAAAAAAACAAATGAGCATTGAATTATCCAAAAAGTGGTCTTCACTGGGGGGCCCTGGGAAAGGTATGACGTCATTGTGTTGTAGATTGTCTTCTTGTCAGTGATGTTCCTCATGAGCATGGGAATGATTTACAGATGCTGGATAAGGAAAAGCTGGGAGCATTTCGAGATTTTTGTTTGGTTATTGTCAGTGGGAGAGAGAGAGAGAGAGAGAGAGAGATCAGCAAAGGTCATATTTTAGGTTTTCATAGGATCCCATATTCTTTGGTTACATAAGCACATGGGGACAACTCTGCAAATCAGGATTAAATGCTCCTTTGGTTGCGTAGTGAAGGCTCTAGTTCTTGAGAGACAATGCTACAGGGAAGAGTCCTGATGAGAATCCGCACTCAGTGTGCCACAGGAGAGGGCGTGGTGAGAGCGTCAGAGACAGAGATCCAGGTCAACCAGAATGAAAAAAGAAAAAAGAATATACCCAGAAGATGCTCCAGCACACAACAAGAAAATTTGCTCAACCATGTTCATAGCAGCCTTATTCATAATAGCCAGAACATGGAAACAGCCTAAGTGTCCATCAGTAGAAGAATGGATAAAGAAACTGTGGTACATATACACTATGGAATACTACTCAGCTATTAAAAACAAGGAATTCCTGAAATTTGTGGACAAATGGATTGAGCTAGAAATGATCATAATGAGTGAGTTAACCCAGAAGCAGAAAGACTCAAATGGTATATACTCACTTATATCTGCATACTAGCCCAAGGGGCATGGCCCACGAAAGCCTTCACTTGCCAGGAAACTGGGACAGAGGGGAGGACATCCTATTGGGACTCTAAATGAGAGAAGCATGGGAGAATAGCAAAGTAGAAGGATCCAGAGTGTCCTAGAAACCTACAAGTAGAACATTATGATAGGCAGATTTGGGCCCAGGGGTCCCGCTCAAACTAAGGCACCAGCCAAGGACAATACAGGCGGTAAACTTTAAACCCCTACCCAGATCTAGCCAATGGTCAGAACATTCTCCACAGTCGAGTGGAGAGTGGGATATGACTTTCTCATGTACTCTGGTGCCTCACATTTGACCATGTCCCCTGGAAGGGGAGACCTGGTGGCACTCAGAGGAAGGACAGCAGGCTACCAAGAAGAGACTTGATACCCTATGAGCATATACAGGGGGAGGAAATCCCCCTCAGGAACAGTCATAGGGGAGGGGAATAAGGGGAAAATGGGAGGGAGGGAAGAATGGGAGGATACAAGGGATGGGATAACCATTGAGATGTAACAAGAATAAATTAATAAAAAATTTTTAAAAAAAGAAAAAGAAAAAAATAGATATTTAAAAGCATGTTCATTGCATTATTTACTCAAGCCTTCTCTTGGCTTAAAAGACTTTAAAAAATACATTTTTTTTTATGTGTATGAGTGCTTTACCATCCTGTATACGTATTTGTGTGCATCTGTACCATATATGTGCCTGCTTCCCTTGGAGGCCCGAAAGGGAGTCAGATATTCCGGAACCCCACTTGTTACGTGGGTGTGGTATGTGAGCCCCCATGTGGGTGCTGGGTGCTAAAGTCAGCTCTTCTGCAGGAGCAGGGTCTGAAACTCGTGAGCCGCCCTCAAAGCCCTTAACGTTGAATTTTCATAGGGTGTTTAATTTTTGGTATTTGAATGACACCAGTGAGGCTTGTCTCCCTTGAAAACAGCTGATCTTGTGGCTCAACATGATTAAGCCTTTAGGAGACAGAGCTTCAGGCCAGCCTGGGCTATAGAAGGAGACCTGTGTCAGAAGAAATTGTAAAAGCAAAAAATTTTTTTTGTGTGTTTACGCAAAATCGTTTTTCATACATCACATCAGAATAAGACATAATAATTATTAACATCTACACAAAGCTTTCGGGTTTGCCAAGCTTTTTCTGAAAGATTATCAAGCCTTTCCAGAATTTTATAAGAATCAATCTAACTGGTGTTTTCTGCTCTCAGACAGACTGAAAGAGGAAGCTTGCTTGTGGATGCAGAACCACAAGGTGGCGCAATAAAGCAAGTTCCCCCGTGTCAATCATCTGTGCACTCTGGCAGTTCCCCTTATGAGAAGCCAGAGTGCACCTCACATATATTAATTTGTTTAATTAAAACGTCCGATGCAATGCATTTGGATGCACCCACCAGAAAATATGAATTTAGATGTCTTAGGATGATTTGCTTCCACAAGATACCACACAGACGCCCATGCAGATAACTATTATTTAAAAATATGATCTGGCTTGGTCTGGAGGTAAACTGTCTTAAGTCAATTTGTACATTTTGGAAACTGCTAACCCACACTGCTGGTTCACTCAGGAATTTAAGTTTTATTCCTTCTCAAGTCTCTGAGGGACATTGAAGACAAGATAATATAGTTCTATAACCAAGTTTAGCTGGTTAGGGGACAAGATCATTTTAGATCAAGACAAAGAAGTTAAGCTATTAGAGTTGAGATAAGACAGATATTGAATCTCATTCGGAGATCTAGACCCAACAAGACAGGAAAAACACTTACTTCAAACGAGACGAATGCAGATGGCCAAGTCACTATGAATGTAACATATATATTACTCAGTATTCTCATGATTGTCACATGGTTCTCCCTGCTGTATGTAGTTTGTTTTACACATGTGTAACAAAATAAAAGTATATATTAAAAAAAAAACTAAGTGGGAGGGAGGGAGGAATGGGAGGATGCACAGGATGGGATAGCAATTGAAATGTAATATGAATGATTAAAAAAAAAACTTATTCTGTTCTAATTACAGAAATCAGAAACTCTGCTTCACTAGAGTAGGTTTTGATGCTTTATGAACCTTTTTTTTTTTATTAATTTATTCTTGTTACATCTCTATGGTTATCCCATCCCTTGTATCCTCCCATTCTTCCCTGCCTCCCATTTTCCCATTATTCCCCTCCCCTATGACTGTTCCTGAGGGGGATTACCTCCCCCTGTATATGCTCATAGGGTATCAAATCTCTTCTTGGTAACCTGCTGTCCTTCCTCTGAGTGCCACCAGGTCTCCCCCTCCAGGAGACATGGTCAAATGTGAGGCTCCAGAGTACGTGAGAAAGTCATATCCCACTCTTTATGAACCTTTGACATGAACTATGGCACCCCCTATTCAACCACTTCCCCTTGGTGGAGAGGCCTGGTGGCGCTCAGAGGAAGGGAAAGCAGGCTACCAGGATGAGACCTGAAAGGCTGTGATCATTTGGTGGGAGAAGAGGTCCCCTTCTGCCACAGGCCTAGGGGAGGACAATAGAGTGAAAGAGGGAGGGATGGGGAAGGGAAAGATACAGGTGAGGAGATAACAATTGAGATGTAATCTGAATAAATTAAATAAAAAGAAATTAAAAAAAAAACCTTAAAAGAAAAAAATATGAACTGGCTCTGGGAGGAGGTGGAAACATTGGGCTCCTTGTGCCTTACTGAGGAGACTATGGAGAGTCCCAAGTCTGCCAACAGAGTACAGTGATTCCTCAGAAGGCGAGGGGCTGGGGGGGGGGGAGGCACTATCACATGACCTAGCACTTCGACTTAGTTTACACCCAAAAGAAGTGAGAGTGAACACTAGAGTGGATAGCTGTACACACATAAACCCAGCAGCTTTATTCCCAGTTACCTGGGCATGTTCACTGCCTGTCTGCTAATCTGCCATGACTACTCTTGGTTGTCAAGTGTGATTACATTTGGAATTAACTAAAACACAGCAGCTGGGGAACATTTGCCAAGGATTTTTCTTTTTCAATTTATTTATTTATTCAATTTACATGCTGGCTGTAACCCCATCCCTTCTCATCTCCCAGTCCCACCCTCCCTCCCTCTCCACATCTCCCCTTCCTATTTCTTTTTTTAAAATTTAATTAATTTCCTATTTCTCAGAAAAAGGGACCCCCCCCCCTTTCCCATCCACCCTGGCTTATCAAGTCAAATCAGGACTGAGCATGTCCTTTTCCCCTGAGGCCTGGCAAGGCAGTCCTGCCAGGTGGAAGTCATTGAAAAGCTGGCAAGAGAGTCCATGTCAGAGACAGCCCCACTCCACTTACTAGAGGACGCACACGGAGCCTGAGCTGCTCATGGGCTACATCTGCATGGTCTCAGGCCCTCTGGGCCCTGGTTAGTCGGCTCTGTTGGTCTCCTTGTGAAGCCTCTGTCACCTCCAGGTCCTTTTCTCTTTCTCCCTCCACTTTACCACAGGACTCCCTGCCACCCAGAATTTTTCTTGACTGAGTCATTTTGGTGTGAGAAGACCCACCCTAAGTAAACCTGGTGGCTGACAATACAAGAGACTTGGAAGAAGAGAGGCAAATGGGTTGCCTTTTTTTTTTTTTTTTTTTGTGAGAAGGCTTACAAATGTTGCAAAATTAAACAGTGCTCGAGATGAATTAAGGTGGTGATTGGCCAGCAGTGTGAATGTACCTAAAATGGAAATTTTCATATTACATTAAAGATTGGTTAAAATATCAAAAGAAAAATGTATTCAAATATATTCCTTTTTTTCTTCTAAGAACTTTGGCAGTGTATGCTCTACAGAGGCTGCATCCTTCAGTGAAGCAAGACCTTTGATTTTCCTGTCTCTGCATGCCTCACTGTACAGCCGTGAGCTTGCAATGCGCCCTCTGTTTAGGTCACAAGTGTTGCGCCAGCCAGTTGGAACTCAAGGACGCCCTGGAGCCGTGGTGACTGGTTTGTTCAAGTGAAGCACTGTGGTCAAATTCCCCTTTTCCACTCTGCCAGGCATAGTTCCTAATGTCCCGTAGCCCAGAGTCCGCGTTGTCCTGAACAAACATAACACATGTAATTGCCTCCGTGTGTTCTGAGGGTTCCCACAGCTCAGTTTCACAGGTTTGGTTCCTCACTATCTATTAATATAAGGCTTACTACATATGTTGAAAAAAAAAATAGCTGTATAGTTTGGCATTGTTTGCTCCCTCCTTTCATTGCCATCTCAGAATAGATAAAACACCTTCGACTTTGTCTTTTCCCTCTGCATTTTTTCCCACTCCTTGGCAACTACTGCACCTATTAGTGCCTTACCTTCATCTTTGAAATGTAAACTTAGACATGGCCACTTAAACTTGCTTTTCAAGTAAACCATGAATTTCTCACTGTTGTAAGAATGCCTCAGTTATTCTAAACATAGGTCA